>NW_020455755.1:0-44606 GCF_003342845.1 Nothoprocta perdicaria
CCCTCTTGCAGTACCCATTTTCGGACACGCGATGGCAGCAGCGAGCAATCCCGAACGATCTGCGCATGCTCGTTCCCCCCACCCTCTTGCAGTACCCATTTTCGGACACGTGGTAGCAGTAGCGAGTGCTCCCCACCGCTCTACATATGCGTATCGTCCCCTCAAAAATACAGTGCTTATTTTCCCACATGTGGCTCTCAAGCGATCTGTACATTAATCCCTGCTCCCCATCCTCTACTGTTGCAGTACCCCCTCTCCTTTGCAGTACTGTTGCATCCCCTCTCCTTTGCAGTACCGATATTTGGACACGAGATGGCAGCAGCGAGCTCTCTGCGCATTCACGCCGCTCTCTTTCCATTGCAGCAACAAATTTTGGCACGTGGCAGCAGCGTACATCGCTACCGAGCAATGTTTACATTCTTTCGTGATTCCGCCCCCTCCTCCCTTGCAGTATGGATTTTCGAACACGGAATGACAGCAACGAGCGCTCGCATGCGCGCTTCTCCCTCCCGCTTGGAGTAGCAGGTCTTGGACAGGCGGTGACATCAACGAACACTCCTCGAGCGCTCCGCGCATGCGCGCCCTTTCCCTTGCAGTACCGATTTTCGGCACGCGGTGGCAGCTGCGCACTCCCACAGGCAGCAGTGTGCCCCTGCGGCCAAGACCACCAATGGGAGCCTGGCTGCATCAGACGGATGTCTCCAGCAGGATTAGGGAGAGCATCCTCCCACTCTGCTCAGCTTTGGTGAGGTTGCAGCTGGAGTATTGGGGGCAGTTCTGGGCTCCCCAGGACAAGAGGGACTCGAAGCTACTACATAAGGTCCAGCAGACAGCGACAGAGCATCTTTCTTATAAGGAAAGTCTTAGAGAGCTGGGTCCGCTGAGCCTGGAGAAGACTGAGGGGACCTCTGATCAATATGTATAGCTACCTGAAGGGTAAATGTATGGAGGAGGGGGCCAAACTTTTCTCACGGGTGGCTAGTGATAGGACAAGATGTAATAGGTACACGTTGAAACACAGGCAGTTCCATCTCAAGGAAGAGGAAGAACTTCTTTCCTGTGAGGGTGACAGAGCCCTGGAACAGGCTGCCCAGGGAGGTTGTGGAACCTCCTTCTCTGGACCTCTTCAAAATATGCCTGGATGCAACCCTGTGCCATGTGCTCTAGGTGTCCCTGCTGGAGCATGGGGATTGGAATATGTGATCTTTAAAGGTCTCTTCCAATCTCAACCATTCTGTGATACTGTTTTTTAGATAGGCCAGTGCAGCAGTTGTTGAACATGAGTGCACAAGTGCAATTCATCCTCAGGTACTGGCCTTTGTTATGTGAGGGCAGTACTGACCCCCCCCCCACACACACACCTTAGGCCGACAGTATTGATTTTCCAAAAAACAAAGGCAGCAGGGGGAGCACCCGAGTGCATTGGGTATGCACAGTCCCCCTTACCCTCGCCCTACCAAGTTCGAGGTACAGGAGAGCAGCACACAGTGCTTCACCATACAAGGTGGATGCATGCTACTTTTTCAGCTCCATTTCTGCTTTATTAACAAGCTCAACGGGCTTCCTCTCTTTCTCAAACGTTGAGATCTTCTGGTTTTGGTTTCTTTTTTGATTTATTCTTTTTTAAACAGTAACTGTACTGAAACAGCTATTAGTGTTTGAAAAATAAGAATCCATCATTTTATACAGCTATCTTTCCACCGTCTTTACCTGGAGTGAAGCAGATAGCTTCTTTGAACGCAGCTGCAAGAACCATGTTGATGTGCGGTCCAAACTTGTGATTTCTAGGTGCTTAATATGATGTCTGCCAGTCTTGAGCAGCTCTCAAAATGTTTTATTTTTCACCTGCAACCCTTTGGTTGCAGTACTGTTTTTCAGACAGGCCAGTGCAGTGGTTAACAGCTGGGAACACAAGGCGCACGCAAATGATTCACCTGCAGTACTGTCTCCTGGCACCCGAGGGCAGCACTGAGCCCCCCTGGTGCGCACAGCACACGCGCTCCCGCTTCCCGGGCACAGTGCGGGGCCATGGGGCACAGAGCGAGCGCGGGGCACACGTACAGAGCGGTCCCCTGCGTGCAGCTGCGGAGCCTGCCCACTGAGTGCACGCACGGCTGCTCCCCCCCACCTTGACACATGCACGGGGACGTCCCTTGGGCACATGCGCTTCAGCAACCCAGGGGAATCATGCACAGCAGTACCCATCCCCTACAAACTTTTCAGCCTTTGCTGAAGTCTTTCTTCAGAAAGGACAACAGGGTGCTCTCGTTTCCAGGTGTTTCTGTTTTACATCACACTCGCACCCTTTCTGCTATTGTAGTGTGAAACAAACATTCGTGGTTGGGTCCATCTTTCATAGAGATTTGTGCTCATCACCAATGTACCTGGGTAGAAGCAGGTGACTTCTTCTGAAGGCTTCAGGAACCAACCTTTCACCTGACCAGTGTGAAATAAAGCACAAAATTACTCAGAAGCTGCCTTAGAAATACAGCTGTATAGGAAAAAAAATGAGTTTTACACTAGTGAAACCCCTCTCAAAACAAAATATTTCAGGGATACATTATTTTATTCTGGCTGCTAGCCCAACTACACAGAGCCTCCACACAGACACAGGTTCACACACACTCCCCATGCATGCACACACTTGCAACAGCCAGCAAGCCCTACATCAGTACAACTGCACAGCTCTGATTCTCCAAACAAGACTAGATAGTATTTACATGCCACTGACCATGGCAAAGAAGGGCCAGCACATCCCAGAACAGGAGTGCAGAACACACTAGAAAGCACCAAGACTTTGACAACATGGGAAATAAAATGATGAAAGGACACCAGGAAAGTACATGAGCACTGGAACGGTCATGCACGAGCAACAGACCAGTAGCTGAGGAGGCCACAACAATGCCCACAAAGACGTCTGGCCACAAATGACAGAGCCCCTTTCAGCCGGCTACACAGAAAAAGCCACGATCTGCTGGCAAGCAAGACCAGGCAAAAGACAATGTACACCTCCATGCTAGCCCTGCAAACAGTGGGACATGCTCAAAGAGCACAAAGAACGAAGAGCAACACCAGAACCCAGCCAAAAGGAAGAGAAGGTACGACACTACCCACTAGACTATCCAGCAACACAGGCACAGGTTGGTGCTGCCCACCCAAGCACATCCACACATGCTACCCTCACTACACCTGCCTCTCCCACCAATCTTTGAGAGGAGCCCTCCACCCACCATCGCTTGGCAGCAACATGCACACAGAAGCACACACACACAACACCCTCTGCCCCTCAACTTAGCTTTGACAGCACTCCAGGTCACCAACAGGTCTCAACAGATATCCGCAATGGCAAACAATGCATATCCTCTTTTGTCTTCCTCAAGGTGCCACATTCACCTTCATCACCTGCCAAAGCAAAGAGCAAGTGGTCACTCCTCTAATAGTCAGCGACAGCGTTGGCAGCAAGAACCATCTCCACCAGAGTGTCAGGGTCTCTGTGCTGCTCACCTGCACTGCACCAATTTCAAACACTGGCATCATGGCCAGAGTAAAATCCACAGCACTTGGAACAAACAAAACCTGTATCTGTCAACAGGCCATACTCACCAAACCCACAACACCTGGTAACAGTTCGCCCCACCCAAATGCTCCATCATGTTTCCTCCTAGAAAAGGCCCATACATTACCCCAAAAAATGCAGAACAAGAATGTTCACCAAGAGGCAGATCAATATCAGGTCCTGCACAATATAGCTAGTATCCAACAAGCTCCTCCCTCCTTACCTACTCAGGCTCCTGGAGGCCACTCAACTGCTTCTCTCCCCAACATCCTGAAAAACCTCTAAACACAGAGAGACAGGACCACTCCTTGAGGGGATGCCAAACCCACACCCCATCCACAGCACTGTACCTCCTTCAACACCTGTTCCACTCCACTTTACCTATTCTACTCACCCATTCCAAACACCAGACTATGCACCACAACCACCAGGCACATGACAAAGCACAAGAGCAGTGGGCAACAAGGCCAGCAAGACATGCCCCACTACACTAGGCACCGCTTCTTCCTCCAGAAGATGAGCAACGCACTCCCTGCCTCACTCCACACCTGCACACACAAAGCAAAATGGCATCAGCATACCGACCAATCACAACACTCTCCTTGGGATAACAACCCTCCAGCTCATCTTATTATTAAGGTACGACCCTTTCTTTCTTCCTCTGTCTCCCTAGGGCCTGCTAGGAACATCACCTGCATCTTCCCCAGAAAACAAAAAGACAACACACACAACAAGAACAACTAATGGTGGCACACAAGGCAGCCGAGCAATCACCATTCCAGTCCCTCACCACTACACTTTACACACTACCACCATGAACACGCACCAAGGCAGCTCCAGCCTCAAACACAGACACACACACAGAAGAGGCAGAAACACAGGAAACCCTACACAAAACGAACTACTACCACACCTAACACATTGAGAGCCAGAAAGCTGGATGAAGTCACAAACGTGCAGCTCTGATGCTCCAAACAAGCCTGGAAAAGAGTCAGAGGCCATTGCCTGCAATGGAAGGGGTCAGCAAGGCTGGGAAGATCAGTGAGGAAGAGGCTGGCAAGAAGGACCTGAGATGGTGTGACCACATGGAAGAGAACCCTGACAAGGCACAGGAAGGCGCTAAACAAGACCGGTCCCAGAAGAAGAAGGATCTGCTGACAAGGTCCAAGACAAACTATGGTCTCCAAGAGGAACATCTGCAAATAGCTCTGAGGCAAAGCCAGAAAGACAGAGCACCCCTTCGTAGCCCCATGCAAGATGAGATCCACTGGCATGAGGACAATGATGTGTCTGGCCAGGCAAAAAGACAAGGGCCAGCCAGAGAGGCCCAAGACTTTTATAATATAGGAAATAAAATCATGAAAGGACACCAAGAAGGCACCAGAGTGAGGAGCGGCAGCTGGTGAGACCATAACGATGGCTGCAAAGATGTTCAGCCACAGACAACAGCACAGGAGCATGGGATGTGCTCCAGGAGCACAAAGAGCAAGAATAATATCAAGAGCTGAACAAAAGAGATTGAAGGTATGGCACAAACTGCAGACTAAGCAGATGAAGCCTTTTTTTTTTTTTAAAAAAAAAGCACAAGTTGTGCACAAGTTGACCAGTGCACAAAGAATGATACTAGCAAAAGTAGTAGGTTACTGTGACACTGGTACACAATATGTGAACAAAGAGAGCAAAGATTTCATCTGCAAAGTTTCTGACACAAATGAACAGAACAGCTTTACATTATATAGGAAGGGAGAAAGAAAAAAAAAACACACACAATAAAAACAGTACTCACATTCAGCAATTTTCTGCAGAGGAAAGCTAAGAAGCTGATAGAAGTTGAATTCCACCTCAAACAAGTTTCTTAGCTGCCTAGCATCCTAGCTGGGTCTGACAACAGACCCATTTACAAAATCATATTCATCTCAGACAGCAAACACAATGCCCACAGGGCTCTGTTGAAATGCTGCCCTGCCCAGAGTTGTATTCCATATCTGGAAAACAAGATTGGAGCAAGTTTAAAAAAATCACATCATTGCCATTTCCATTCCTTCTTTCTCGGAAAATTCCTTCCTACCATGAGTTGGTACTCTGCATCAGAGCAGAGGAACATCAGTTAATTCTAGATTAACCTAGATAAGCCTACCAAGTCATGGCAAGATCCGATAGTAATGATTTTAAAAAGGGTCAGGCAGCCTTTAGGTGAAAAACTATGACTGCATTTATCTTCCTATTGTATTTATAACTCATCTTTGACACAAACGTTCATCTTCTCGGATCATCTTCTCAGAAAGCTTGAACCCAGAGGGATGCGTGGTGCCAAATTGTCCTGACTTTATGATAGGGCACCAAAGTTCTGCACGATCTAGAAAGCAAGCGGCATTTTGCAATTCAACTACTACAAGATCATTTTGTTTTTCTTACATACCTTTTAGATAAATGCACGTGTGCTGTTACTCTTTCTTTTGGATCGGAGGTGACGGAGTCAGCAGTGACAGAGTCAGTGGTTGCACTGCATCCCCACTCCCAACTGGAATATATCTTGCCCCAGATCGGAAGCTTCTGAAGAATATCTGGTTACGGAGCGTTTCGTCCAGGTTTTGCTGATAGGACAGACAGTCCCTAATTTTGTAGCTCCAGTTTGTAAGAGTTAACTCCCCTTTCAAGGTCCTTGCTACAGAGACACTGATACAAAGGGAGCACTATTCCAAGGTGCCATAAGGGGTGTGAGCCTGTTTGTGCTACAGCCACTCTGTCTAGACACTCCTTCCAGGGCAAACCAAGATATCAAACTAAACTGCCAGAAGGGGTCTGCTTCTATAAACCAAATATTTCATAGGAGGGAAGACGTATAACTGCAGAGCACCTAGCACAAGTTTTTAGAAAAGTGTCCTGAAGAAAAAGCATCCTCCTCCCCTACAAAAAAAAAAAAAAAAAAAAAAAAAAGCAATTAGTGGGCCAAACAGAACTGCTGGTTCCCAAGGCAGGTACTAACTCTGTATTTCCAGTCAGAGGAGGTGCATGAGGAGTCAAGAGCTGGAGAACCAACAATGGGGTCTGGAGAAGAACTAAGGCATTAGAAAGGGGTTCAGAAGAGACTAGAAGGTCCTACTAAGACTATAGGGCCCAAACAGAGCTGGAGCACAAAAGGAAACACTCAAAGAACACTCCAAAGTAAAACAAAGGCGTTCCTGGGGATCTGCAGCACCGAGAGAACTCGAAAGCACAGTAAAAATTTCCTGGGGAATCTAGTGCAGATTAAACACATCTTCTGGAGGGCAGAAAGCAACTAAGAGAAGCCAGAGGGCAAGGGCCAGGTCCCACCCGGGACAGGGAGCAGCCCAGCCCTGGCAGGTACCCTGCCCTACTCCCCCCCCTGCCACTCCATCCCCGAGGTGGCGCCCTCGCCCACCACGTCCCCGGCCCCACCGCCCTTACCGGCCCCGGGGCAGCTGCCCCGTCCCGGCGCGCCCCGAGCGGGCCGCGTGGCCCGGGACCCCCGCCCGGGCGGCAATCCCAGCGAGAGCGCGCTCCCCGCCCCCGCTCACGTCCTCCGACGCCGAGTCCAGCAGCAGCTCCTCGGCAACAACACCCGCCTCACAGCGCAGCCCCAGCGCGAGCTGCCCTCAACGGCCGTCCCGGCCGCAGCGCGTGCCCGCCCCCCCACAGCTGCCGCTCGTCCCCGCCCCAGGGGCCGGGAGGAGGGTGGCGAGCCCCATCAGGGACAGCTGGGGCGGCCAGGGCAGCAGAGCCGCCCCTCTGCTGCCAGCGGGTGGCTGAACGCGCGAGGCGGAGCCCTGGCCCGGGCACGCGGACACGGAGGAGGGGGCAGTGAGGCGTGGGCGGCGCCGCCAGCCCCCGTGTCCCGCGGGGAGGACAGCCCCGGCGAGCACTGGGGGCCAGGCAGGCACGGCCCTTGTCCCGCAGCAGGGCTGCGCCGGGAGCCCCCGGCACCGCGGGGCTATCACCACAAAATGCACCCCGCGCACAAAAGAGGTGCATTTTGACCACATGCCGATTTGACTAGAGTTTAAAATTAACCCTTGGCTTTCAGAGACGGAGCTAGCTTCTCCTTGGAAGCAGAGAGTGTATAGGGGAGAACCCTCAGGCTAGGATACTGCCAAGGAGATTCCTTAAGGTCGAGAGACTTCTCCCATCTTCTTGGTGTCACCAAAGTCTTTCATAAAGAAACTAAGTACCACTGCAAATCTGCAAATAGCTTTTATATGCATTTCTCCTGGGAGTTCAGGTACCTGGTCGAGTTTCCCAATTCACGTAAGATTCTTGTAATGAAATGACGTCCTTGATCAGAAAAGAACCCTTCTGGAACCCCAAATCTTGCTGTAATTCTTTTTAACAACACTTTTACCAGCTCCCTTGCCTTATTGGTGCAACATTGGTGCAACATGTCACCTCACGTCACCTTGAAAATGTGTCAACCATTACCAAGAAATTCTTAGATCCACAACAATTAAAAATCAACCTGTCAGTAATCCCCAAGCATAGAACCTCTTTTCACCTCCCCAGAAGGAGGTTTCCTTTGAATTTTAGAATTTTTCCTGGTGCAGATTTAGCAACATTGTATAATGCTTTTAGCAATCATCTTGATTCCCATTGTGTAGCTCTTCGCTGTTTCAGTTAGACCCTCAATTTGCATGGGTGTGCTTTTATGGGTACATTATATCAACCCCCCTATTATCAGTGAAGTCATGACACCTTGTCTGAATGGCGTTACCCACCATCCATCATCAGCCTTCTTGCATTTCAATAATTCAGTCTATCTTTTCTGTATACTTGGGGTTTCAACTCTTAAGGTTATTTTCGTAACCAGGGGTTGACAATGCGAGACTCTACAGCTTCATTCACTTTTCTATTTCCTCTGATTAGACTGTTTTGTCCAGGTTGGCATGCCTTGCGATGTATCACTGCTATCTCTTTACGTTCGTTGACAGCCTCGAGCAGCAGCATTAATCCCTCTATTGTACTTTGTGGGGTTCCCTTGAGAAGATAACAACCCCCTTTCCTTCCAAATTGCCCCATGTGCATGTATTACCCCAATGCTATATTTTGTGGCAGTACAGATATTGGCCTGCTTTCCTTCTGATAACTCTAGAACCCATATTTAAGCAATCAATTCAGCTTTCTGAACTGATATATTTACTATCAATGATTTTGCCTCTATTTCTTCTTCTATGGCTGGCAATCACATAAGCAGCCTTCTGTTCTTTTTCCACAAAGCCACTTCCATCTGTAATTAACTCCCAGTCTGGATTTTGTAAGGGAGTATCTCTCAGGTTTGAACAACTGGAGTATACCTGTCCTATAGTTCATCATGCACACTGTAACAAGGTAATATTAGGGTTCTTACCTGGCCACTGCTCTAGCTCTTTTGCCAATACACTACCAAAGAGTAGGGCTATTCTTTACCCCTTGAGGGAGCCCAGTCCAGCACAGCTGCATTTTGCGTCCTGCTGTGGACATTCAGAAGCAAACAGCTCTGACTTTGTTCTGCCCATGTCATAAAAAAGAAAGTGTCTTTTAAATCCAGTAATGTAAAAGAGATGTTTTACCCAAGATTATCACTGTTAAAAGAGTACAAGGTATCACTGGATATACAATGGATATCAACCACTATTTCACTGATAGCCCTTACATCTTGTACTAAGTGAATACTCTTGTGATTTTCTCACAATAGTCCATGTTCTTAAATTCATTAAATGTCAATTCTAGCCTGATGTAGGCTTCTGACTTTGTAGGATATTGCCTTCATCTTATTGACTTTACCCTGGCTCTAAATCTACTCTTACCAGTTCTGCTGATTCCACTTTCCCACATTTCTCAGTTGCCCAGGCTAAATGGTTCCCTGGCACTCATAATGTCCAAGCAGGTGGCTTCAACTTGCTTTTCCTTACCCCAGCATCTTTTTTTCCTAGTATTTTATTGCTCATTTTCCTCTAGAGCTTTATCCAATACCATTAGGTTTTCCTTGGGTGCAGGAAAAGCGTTCAGAAGCCCTAGAAAATAGCTGAGTCCTTCCAATTCATCTGCAGTTGAAAAAGGAACTTTTACAAATACAGGTATTCCCTCTGTTTCCACTGCCTGACACAGTGGAGTCCGAATCAAAGTGTTCTGCTGTGCTCAAGTCCTGCCTGCAATTGGACTCGATACCTCACTTCCCCTATCATCAATCTCTCCTGAGAGAACAACTTCTCTCTTCCACATCATCTACTTACAAACATTCTTTCAAACATATTTCTCAGAATGTTTGAGAAAGCCAAGACACTTTCTTTCTGTTCTCTATCATCATTCATACATTAAAATCAGATACCAAAAATCACATTTCTTTCTAACATCTTCAAATCAGATACCAACAATTTATATTTCTTTCTTGTTTCACAAACATTTCTCAGAGAAAAAAAGACAAATCTATACGGCCGCACCTAGAGTACTGTGTGCAGTTCTGGGCTCCCCAGCACATGAAGGACGTGGAGCTTCTAGAGAGGGTCCAGCGGAGCGCAATCAAGATGATTAAGGGACTGGAACATCTCTCATATGAGGAGAGACTGAGTGAGTTGGGCCTGTTTTCTCTGGAGAAGAGAAGGCTGAGAGGGGATATGATTAACAGGTATAAGTACATGAGGGGGGAATGTAGGGAGGAAGGGGGCCAAGCTCTTCTCAGTGGTGGCCAGTGACAGGACTGGAGCATACAGTGGCCACCAATGATTACAATACTCCATAAGTTGTTTCCAAATTAGGGGATAGTCCCCTCTACATTTCCCCAGTATTTTGGAATAGATCCCAGAGGAGATCTTTTTCAGATCTCTCCTTCTGAGGAAGAAATATAACCCTAAAAAAACCCCACTGACCACAATGCTAACCACAACCCAAACCCTAACTAAAACCCGAACCACAACTCTAAGCTTAACCCTAACCACAATCCTAAACACAATTCTAACCCTAACCGCACCCCTAACAGTAGACTTTACCACAACCCTAACCAAAACCATGATCACAACCACAACACTAACACTAAACACAACCCTAACCACAACCACAACCCTAAATATGTAAGCAGCTGAGACAGGTTCCTTTTAATTCAAAAGTTCTGAGTAGCAAGAAAAAGAAAACAGAACTAGCATATTAGAGCATGCCTAGCTATATATGAAGTATATAAAGCCTGAATTGGAGGCGATGCTTCAGTGGAAACATAATGTGACTACAGTGAGGTCAAGGGAATTACAGCAGAGATTCATCTGTACCACTCCATTTATTTTTAGTTTCCCTGTTAACATGCCCTCTTCTATATTTATAGCATGCCCCTCCCAAAATTCTTCTCATCCACCCAGTTTCTCTATCTCTTCTTATTACAGTGTGCTGGGGTTTTAACTTACGTCCATCTATTAAAAAATAATAGTAATAAAAAGGAAAGAAGGAAAAAAGAGATATGGCTTTCAATGGAAGCTTAAGTGGAAAAACATCATAATAAATCTGACACATGAGTTCTTCAAGATCAAGAGCAAGGGCTGCATTCTAATTTTAGAGATGCAGCTATAAATCTCAAGTAACTCTACAGGAATAGCTAGAATGACTGCACATTTACTATAGTATTATAGTTGAGACTAGAATTTACCCTGTTATCTTCTACCTTACTAGCAAAGCTGGTGCATATTTACTTTATTTAAATGTTTGAGATTATTCCATCCATTTTGCTTAATAGCAACATACAAGGCCTGGGTTGTGTCTTCAATAGAAGCTTTTCCAAACATTTCAGGAACTATATTACAAAGATTATATGACTGCTCTTGGTAGACACTTAACTCTAGTGCAAATTTTATGATGCAGTCTGTGGTTTCTTGAGCAGTGCAATCAGCAGTTTGCTGATCATATCATGCCTGTCATATTAGCCAAAACACCACAGCAACCAATAGCTAAATTTTTTTCAAGCTAAAGGGCAAAAGCAGACCACTCCCTTTTTAGAACTGCAGCAAATTTGTACAGGTTTATCACTGGCTTCACTAGCACATTTTCACACAGAGGATTTCCCTTCAAGATAAAACCTGTTGAAATTGTTTCTCTGTAGAATGAGAAGGAGGAGGACAGATTGTAGCAATCTGGGCAGGAGAACAAGCCAAAAGAATATAGTGTTCAGGAGAAAGAGTACTGTAGTCAGGTGAAGAGACAAGTGGACATTCTGGTTGCACTGTGATCCAAGTGCTGGAAATTTTACATCGTCAACAGGAATGCATTGGAGAGTTTGTGGAGGATGCATGAGGAGCTTGTCAACCAGCATTATCAGACTGGAAAGCCACTAGCAAGCCTTGGCGCCTGACAAACAGATGTAAAGCCTCGAAGAATTCCATAATGAAAACTGGTGCCATTTATGAAATCTTTTGGGAATGCAGAGCAAGATAGTGGGCTACCTAGCAGAAGATGATTATACACAAGGCATGAGGAAAAACACCATGGTATTGCTCTTTTAATCTTCCTGTAATGCTATGCATGTATGGCAAAGGTGTCTCTTAGAGTAATGACAAAAGCAGGGGAACTATTATCTATAAATATGGAAGGAAAACGTTGGCCAGCTTGTGTATCTCTTCACAACTCTGTGGAAAACTCCATAACTATGGATGCAATGGTGTCGCAGCATGAAGGGGTGTTACGGTGCTGACTGTACTTCTTCCCATCATGTTGGGGTATCCTGCTCCTTCCAAATGCAACATCCAAGGACCAATTACTACAGTAGCAGGATATCATCTTCCAGTAGCAGGATATCATCATCTTATCTGCTGTAAGACTTGCTTCTCCCTTACCTGTGCCTCAGTTTCAGAACTTCCTGTGGTGTCACTCCTGATCCCCAGAACGGGTAAGCAGAGTACTGTGGAAAAAAATAGCTAATAATAAGCAACGCTGTAAGATGCTGTGCATGATGTAGCAGGTGCTAAGTAGGAGACAGGGATTAAGGGAACTGATGTTGGTGAAGTGACCATGCATTTTTCCCCCTCTTCTGTAACAGAGCACTTTTCTGTAACAGAGTACTTCGAGACAGGTGCTGACAAAAAGTGTCCCATCATTGAGGCCCCCTCCTCCCCAGGCAGTCCCGTGCCAGCTGCAGCTGGGCCAGAGTATGAGGTTTTCTTCTGCCATGATCAGCTAGAACTTTGATCTGGAAAGAATTGAAACCACCCTCGGAATCCTGTCAGAAACACGATCAGATAGCGATTTGCTGAGAAGAGGATGACTGGGCCTTGGTGTTATCCAGGATCAGTTATGAGAAAACAAAGTTTGCAGCCATAGCAGCAACTGCCGCCTCTTAAGCGTTACCCTTTCTAGGGCTTCTTGAAGTGAGTGAACATGCCACATGGAGGTGAAAGACCTTGTGCTAGTCAGGAAATGGCTGCCTTTTTTGCTCCCTGTGGCTAGATGTAGTTGTATGTATACCTACAGGAGCGTGTCTGGTGCATGCACTCTGTCACTTGTCTGCCTTCAGTCATTTAGTGCTGTGATAATCCCTGGTGCCAAACAGAGATGATGCAGAAAAGCTGCCCTCATTTATTTTACATAACTGAGTACTTCTGGCAATTATCCCATATGCACTGATTGTTATCTTCAGCTATTTTCAATAGTTTTGCATATTAATTCTAATTATGGAGAAGAAATTGTTAATATAAACAGTGATCATGCTGCTTTATTTAATTGCTAAAACCATGTAACCTCATGCGCAAGTGAACTGTGAAACCTCATATGAACGAATGTTCATCTGCAACCAACTGATCTCATTCTAGAATCTGCCTTCGTGATATTTGGATCTTTTTATACTTAGAGCACCTCTTTAAATACTTGGTACATAAATGTTGGTGGATTACTTTGCTCTTAGGTTAGTCTGATGTGTTTAAAGGTCTGAAATCAGTAGGACTTAAGTTGAGTGTAGGAAAATTTTGTTTTTTTTTTAAGTGAGGATTCCTTAGCTCAGGCTTTAGTTCTCAAGTGTTCATGGACAAACCTACCCATATTATACAAGCATAAAGTACTGGTCAGGAAAGATATATACACACTGCCATCTCAGTCTGTAAAATCTAGTGAGTGTTGACCAAATCAATCATACCACTGTTTATTTCATCACACTCATTTGATGTAATCTAGATTTCTTTTCTTTCACTCTAAGCTTTCCCCGCTTCTTGTTCCCCCAGATCCTGTGCTGGGAGCTTCGTGTTAAAATATTATTTGAAAAGTGTGCATAAAAAGCATATTGATTATCCTTAATTAGAAAACTACAGTGAGGGAAGAGAAAGGTTTTATGAGGTAATAGATAGGAAAGCATGGAGGAGTTTGAGAAAGACTACAGGTGGAAGAAGGGGACAGGAAAGATAGGATATTAAAACGAGCAAGGAGAAATGACAAGGTCACTCTCTCCTGTCTTGTGGGGAGAAGAGATGGTAACACTCAACACAGTGAAATGTCCCTTATGAAGGCACTAGATCATTTTGAGAACAAAGAGAGCCTATCTCTTTTCTCAGCTGGGCAGAACTGCCTCACAGTCAATGGGCTGGCCTTGCTTGCTCTGCTGACACCAGTTTCATCAAAGTATAGCCTCATCAGCTTTGAAGGTATGCTTTCTGGGGCTGATGGAAGTAAACGGCCAGTTTTCTGTTTTCAAACACTGAACAGTGGGAGGTGACAGACCCGTCCCTACGCTTCCCTACAGAAGAGGAATTTCTAAAGGGTGGAATGTGGAAAGTCTTCTGAGCATTATCATCTTGTTTTCCACAGTGCTTAATTATGATTCCAAATGTAAAAGTCTGTCAGCAGTGCTGTCTTGAAAGACCAAGTTACAGAACCTAATATTATAACCTAGATGCTGTGGAGTGAAAGCCACTTTCTTTATATGAGCCTAACTTTCTAAAGAAATTTTCCGGCAAACATAAATCACATCTACTTCCTTTCACACCAGTTTTGGTGTATATAAAGGGCCTTTCATCTTTAGCAATCTCAGAAATTAAGTAACTTGCCCAACTGTTATTGAAAAGATCAATGCCAGAGAGAAAACCAGAGACAAGCTGCTGATCTCTGTTCTAATTGCTCTGTTAACATGTCTGAAAAAAATGAATTAAGAAATGAAAACAGTTAATAAAGTTAAACAAACTTAATAATGACATCAAAGGGGGAACAAATTTGCAAGGATGCATGACTATGCATCTATGCAGCTGTAGCGTACATTCAATTTTCAGGACTCTGGAACTATGACTGCAGTGAACTGTCTTGATCTGCATGCAACACTGGCAAATCATGTCAAGTTCCTAGCAATCTATAGTGTGTGTATTTGCCTTCCGCTAGTAATCTTGTTTCACACGGTATATGCAAAGCTTCTGCTGTTTCCTGTGTCTGTTGCTTTGGTCTACAGTTGCTTTGGCACTGGCTTCTTGCATTGTGTTGAAGTACAACAAAACATTCAGGAATATCCCTGACTTTAGGAACAGAAGCAGCCAGATACAAGTTTATGTATTTTAGGTGTGATCCTCTTGCTGAATCAGAGCCCAAATGAGCAAATATGCATTTCGGGGGTGCAGTCATTCCTTATTTGCTTAATAAGATGAACATGCCTGCTTTAATCCGGTGCTTTTACAAGTAGTATCTTTTCAACTGCACTTTGTCACTGTCAGTCATTATGATGTGTTTTAAATACCCCTAATCCAACCTGTCTTGTGGTCAATGAACTAGAACTTTGAATCTTGTTCTCTCAATTTGTCCCCTCTTTGGTTAAATGATTAATTTTAGTATACAAATGACAGGCAATAGTAAGCTGTGGGAGATGCCAGAACGTTAGAACTTGCTGACATAGGCAATGATCTCCCTATGGAAGGCTTAAGCTGTCATGCAGGCTACTGCTTAAATTCTGGTTGCCTGGGATCTGTCAGAAGGAGGGGAGCAAACCAGTGTAGGTGGGCAAAATGCCATGTCTGAACAGCTGGAACATGTATTCTGACAGTCAGTTACAGTCATCTAAATTCCAATCCCAAACTGTGAATGTGCCAAGAAATGATAGTTAAGATGACATGCCATCGTATGAACGGTGCCAATGTTACAATTACTTCTTATGGGGGTACCGGGAGCTTCAAGTTATGCCAAATGCTGCCTGTAGTTCATGATCAAAACAGTTGAATGCCATATTAGGTGAAGTGGTCAAGTGACAGAGCTTTACCCTTAGGGAGTATTATTAGCCATGTTCTGCAGGTAGGGGAACTGTGGCAGGATGAAGGATGAAGACTTGGACAGGGAGAATGCCTCTGGCAGAGTGGCTAGAGTCATTCAGGCGAGTACATTAACTAATTAGACATGTAATTTTAGAAGCTTCCAGTCTGGCATGAAAAATAAGAAAACTGCTGTCTTTAAGAAGAATAAGAAAGAAATTTTTTCCACCCTTAATACATGGCACCCGTAGGTCTAGTCCATACAAAACATTTCAGAGTGTTTTGTAACCATATCCTGATGGTGTATTTTTAGTATGAAAAGGTGCTTTCTACTCTGAATTCCAAGCCCATTTCTTTTTGGAAAAGTTTGATACTGCTTCTGGTACATTACTGGTGTAAGGCCTATAAGGGGTTTACAGGGTATCGTGCTTTCTGCTTCTGTAAATAAAGCTTGCATGCTGAAGATGTATAAGATATAAGCTATGTAATTTACATTTAACTTTGCCATCCGCTTCTGTAAATCTCGCTTGCTATAAGGGAGGATAAGGACTAACAAGTAATTTATAGTTAACCTTGCCATCTGCTTCTGTAAATATCGCTTGCTACAAGGGAGTATAAGGACTAACAGGATACATACCCTGCTCTTGTTGCTTTTGCCGTGACCCTGAGATAAGATTCCAAACATGCCAAATGGTAAGGGGATTGTGAAAAGGGGAGTTAGTCAATGGTGGTCATAAATAACATTTAACAAAGAAGTTGTAGTCGTCTATAAAAACACGAACCTCTCCTCAAACAGCGCGGATCTCAGGACAATCTGGAAGCAGTCCGCCACCGGCCGGCTAATAAAGCTTGCTTTTAAACCACCAGGTTGAGCGTGCGGGTGATTACTGGGATTACGGACTAACACTGGCAAATCTTCTATATTTGGCAGCAGATCTCAAACAAGTCATCTTTACAGAGCACAGGATTTGGCAATGAGGAGAAGTTGGTTAATTGACTGCTTTTCTTCAGCCAGTTTCCCAGCACAGCTTTGAAAAGGCCGGTCCCCTCAGTATTATCAGAGGGCAAGGGGTCATTAGGATGGTGCTTAGCAAAGAATGAAGAAGCAAAAAATGGAGGGGCTGCCACATGACCTGCTTCTCACTGGTTCTGAACCTTCTCAGGACACTCATAGGTGAGATGCCAGGGAGGGGAATACCGATGTTTTTGATATGTAAATTGCAAAGATACTTTGAGTGTTAGTCAGGACTTAGAGAAGATGAAAAGCCCATGTTTACTTTGGCAGAGGCAATAATGTTCTTCCCTTGCAGATACCATATAAATATTCTTGAAAGTTGACTGGCTCTTGAACAAGCTGCCCGTGCACAGCACTATCCTTCTACTTGTCAGTATGAAGTCACTCTTATGCAGAGTACTGGTTTAAAACTGTTGCCAAGGGCTGTGCCTTTTATTATTATTAGCATTAGCATTAGCATTAGCATTAGCATTAGCATTAGCATTAGGAAGGAAAGGTTTTCACTGTTGGATTAAAGTATCCAAATAATGTATTTCTATATTTCTATATTTTGAAAAGATCAAAGTTTTCAAGAGTCTGCCAAGAATTTTCTGATTAAGGGAAGCAGACTACGAATACAGTCTACCATATTTTGAAAAAATATTCTCTGCATAGAGCAGCTTGCTACAGAGGAATTGTAAAATGTGTCTGTCTGCAGGATAGACTAGTTTTGTACTTTCTAGGTACATGGCTGCTTGCTTTAAATTAGGTATCATGTGTTGAAGGTGTCCATGTCAGCAGAAGCAAATCCTAGCCTAGCTTCTGTTAGAGCAGCCTTGGCACTATAGTTACCTACCTACCTGGTAGTTGTCATAGATGAGGCGAGCCAATTTTCTCATCTCCATTTTATTAAAGTAAGCTGGATACAAAGGGTGACAGCGCTGGGGCAGCCTGGAGGTAATCATTCTCAGGCCCCACTCAAGTCCCCAAAGTCTCAGTATTTATATTGAGTCCAAGTCCCGCCTTTGGTGTTTTTTTTTCGAAGGTTCCGTTGAGTCTGCGCTGTGTGTTGTTGATGTTGCTCAGTCAGAATGTGCTTGCGCCGGCTGTTGCTAGGTGGCCGTTATCTGCCTTCTGATGGTCATTTTGGAGGAAGGCAGATAGTCTTCCTCAGTGCCCTCTGTTTCATCCCATTGTATGCAAAATAGTTGGCTATCTCTTGGTCCCTATCTAGGTACATAATCTCTTGGTCTCGCAAACTTGTTCCTATGCAAGCAAAGCCTATTCATGGTTGGCTAACATCTCATGGATCATTAACAGGATGTGGTGGCTTAACAAAATCTTTCAGTAGCCTTAGTGAACAAACATGTTTATTATAGTAGTTAGTCTACCATTTGCACTACATGTAATCACCGAAGCTTTATAGGACTTCACATACTACTGTGCAGGTAAAAAACAATTGCAGTGACTGACAGATTTTATCAAAAAATAGTGCTTAGAGGTCTGGCTTCTGCATAAGAATGTTCCAGTACAAATGGAAAAACTATTAGTGTAAGAATCCCCCTTCCTCCCCTTCTCTCTTCCGAAAGACAGAAACTGTATTTGGCTTGAAAGAATTTAACTGAGTAGCTAGCTGTCTTATGTTACAGTTTAGCACACGGAGTTTTGTAAGGTACTACCGCTATGAAAAGTATATCTTTGTAAATGAGTTGCAGAAAAATAAAACATCACCTTTACTGTGCTACAAAACTAAGATATAGAGCTCATGTGAAAGATAATTAAATCTCTAGAGAGCTGAATAAATCATGTATCTGATCTAATTATCAGAAAAAAAAATGCATGAAACTGTGTATGTGCCACAGTCTAATATGCTTATATAAATAGGCACATTAATTAACTCTTACAGTGCTGCAATTACTGATGCTGTAAATGCATCAATACTTTATATTTTACAGAAGGGGAAATAGAGGTATAAGGCAAAATGATTTACACAATGCCATGCAAAGAAAACATGCCTGATGAGACTACTTTAGGCTCTTGCATCTGACAACAGGATACCTTTCAGTGAGGCTCCTTTGAATTAAAGTCCTGTTAGAAGGCTTACTTACTGCTTACTGCTCAGCACTGGAGCCTCATAGGCCAGATGCAGTTACAGCTGTTTTTCTTCAACAGTCTTGGCCTTTGGGCAACAATACTGAATGTGTAACTCACTGCAGGCCATCACTTGCTCTCCTTTGGTTAGCCTGGTCTTTTTACCGTAAAATCTCATATGGAAGAAGTAATGTGAGAAGATCTCATAGCCAGACATTGCCTGCAAGGTGGTGAGCAATGAAGGCTATAGTTCACACTGCCAACTGCTAAGGTTGCAACATAAGAGAACCAGGAAGGGCTGTAGTAAATGCTGATCCTGAAAATTGAAAGTAGTGGAGGAAGGCTCTCTGTGGAACCTCATCATGAACCAAAGGACATAAGTAACATGATGTCACTGTTTACACTAATGCAAATCCTGCAAGAGGAAACAGGCTGCCCAGCCCACACAGATCTGTGCAAAAGTTGAAAGCCTCTTTCAAACTGTTCATCATCCTACCTCACAATAAAAACAAAGTCAGCAGATGCCAATTCTGAGCTCGTCTTCTCACAGTGGAGAACTGAAAGGAAGTTCCATCCCAGTCCAATAAGCTTTCCAGTCCCTGAAAAAAAAAGTAAGAGAGTTGGGTGAAAGGCAGGGGGGATAGGATAGGAAGGATGTCAGATTTTAAAATTCTTAAAAGCTTAAAAAAACCTTAAAGGGAGAGTTGTTTTTTCTTCCCACTTGCACTGCCATAGAAGTGTCTTCTAGATGCTTCCATAAAATTAACGTCCAGATCAGACCTGAGATGTTAAAAAAATTCCCTCGGTGATTTATAAAGATGTAGTGAGATCCTCAGCCAGTGTAGCGTAGCTTCCTTTCATCAAATTCAGTGGAGCTTTATCATTTTATGCGTGTTGAGGAAGTGGCCCATTAAATCTTCCAAGAAATGCTTGAGTATTATTTTCTCATCCCCATTTGCCATTGAAAAGGATATTTCAGCATACTCCCTGAATACCTTTGGGCAAAATGATACTCTACCCTATGTAGAGATGTATAGTCATGCATGTATGTCTAACACCATAATACTATAGAAATACTACCAAAAGCTGTTTACTATGCAATGAGCAGACAAAAATAGAATAATCAATCTCTTCCCAAGTGTAGGTGTGAAGACCCACATAAGCATGTATTTCAAAAGGCATGTGTGCAATGAGTATGCTTCTCCGTCTTTATTCTCCCAGAGCCTGTTTGTCTCGGTATTCACACAGGAAGTAATAAGCCAGGGCGACTATAGCGTCCTTATCCAAGCAATACAGGAAAGAGAGCAAAGACCAGATGCGCACCCCTCCTCACTCCTGCGTGACCCCATCTCCCAGGCATTTCTTTCCCTTCTCCGCACCGGTTCCCGTAGTCCCTTCTCTGCTTGCGCCGTGACCCCCCTCGCAGCGCCCCGCAGTCAAGCCCGTTGGCAGCTGCTGTCCCCGCCCCTTCGTCTTCTATCTTTTGCTGTGCCCTCCTGAAATTACATCTCCCGCGTTGAGGGCGCATTCACGGAGCGCGGCGGCCTCGAGCAACCACCCCGCTCCCTCAGCCTTTCCAGCTCCCCTTTCCCTCCCCTCCCCTCCCCTTCCTCCTGCCCCTCCCCTCCCTTTTCTTTCTCTCCCTCCTCCCGCGCCGAGGGACTGGACCGCGACCGGCAGCTGGAGGTGGCAGGCGTCGTGGCCGCCGGGGCAGCGGCTGCTGTGCGCAGGGGCCTCGTGCGCCCGCCCTCGGGACAGACGGGGAGCTGGCCGACCGTGTGCCGCCGGCGGCTGCTGAGCCGCCCTCCGCCTCGGCTGCGCTGCCCAGGCGGCGAGCCGCAGACGCCATGGCCAGCGAGATCGCGGATCTGAACAGCCACGACGCGCAGAGCGTATGCGAGGCTCTGGGGCGCTACGAGGACACGCTGCGCGGCGCCGTCAGGGAAATCCACGTGGACATCCAGGTGTTCAAGCAAGGGGTGGGCCGACAGGTCGAGGAGGTGCTGCGTCTCGCAAGTCCTCTGGCACGCACCGTCTCTGAGCTGCAGGAGGAGAACTGCCGGCTGCGGGCACAGCTGGAGCGCCTGGCTCTGCAGGTGGAGGCCCTCGGCCGCTCGGCGGGGCTGCCGCGGGAGTGGATGGCAGAGGCGTCAGGGAGCCCCCCAGCCACGGGGCCGGGCTCGCCGGGGCCAGAGCTGGCCAGCGGCAGGTTCTCCAGCCACGCAAAGCTAGCAATGACTGGCCGGAGTCAAGTAAGTGCTGGCCTTGGTTGGGACGGTGAGGGAGGATGTGTGAGCACTTGAGAGTGAAGTTGGTTCAGGACGCTGGGCATGCCATGCATGACAGAGGATCGCTGGGACTTGGCTAGCTGCTCCAACTAATGCTGTTGTCCTTGATACCTGAAGAGTCCTGATCATGGCCTACTTGGTCAAAGTGGGATCTTGGTTAGAACTGCAGCAACCTGTTGGTTCAGTTTAGTGAGAAGTAAGAAAAGAAGTTGGAACAATCACAGTATGTTTGTATGTGAATATATAATGTAACCTTTCTGGACTGGATTCGGATTGATCTGTGTGGCAGCAGTGCTATTTGCCAGTTGGCACATGAACAAAAGAGTGCAGCATAGTTTATAGCAAGTAGTTCCCTGATGCATCCTGCAGCAGGACTTTTGCTGTGCAGCCCCTACAGCGCACTGCTGCAGCTGGTCTGAGAACTAAGCTCCACACAAACTGTCACAGTCTGTATGACCAAAATTAGCAGGAGGGAACACTAGGAAGAAGGAACATTCCTCCCTACTGTTTCTGCAGCATTGTGGAGCCTTGTAACTTAGTTTGTGGAAAACCCTGCTATTAGGAAACTCAAATGACATTGAAACTTTAAGTGTAATGCTTTTCCTCGATGTTTGGCTTTCTGGAAAGGGCTGAGAGTTTGTGTACATAACACTAAGAGGTGACAGCCAGAATACAATGATTCACTCTCAAAACACTGTGTTAGAGACAGGTTGCAACCTATTTCATATAGACTTGATTAAGCAAGGTTTTACATGGGATCTTTAAGCTGTTGGTATATGAAAACCTACCTTATGGGCTATCCAGGCTTTGGGGTGGAAAATACAGTCTTAGAAATTATATTAATTCAAAGTTAAGTGACTGGGAATGAACAGCATACATGCTGGTATTGCATAACCATCTCTTTCCTCCTCACTGACTTAATAATGGGACAGAGACCTCGCCAGAGCTCATAAAGTGTAATGCCGCTGCAAAATGCAGTGTTTCTGATGAAGTTAGAGCAACTTCTGCCTTTTTTCCCCAAAGGACAAAACTGAGCAGCATGCTCGTATTTTAGTATTCCTCTTTTTTTTGCCCCATGGAGCTGTCCATGCTTGTTGGCAGTGCAAGGAGCAGAAGTGAACTGCGTGTCAGAGGAGGAACGAGGGGATTGTGATCTTCTCTCACACCATCTCACTTGTGTACTCTGTACTCTGGGATCAGGCTTGCATAAGATTTATGGCTATATGCAGCTCTAGGTTTTTGTCTGGATTAAAGCTCAGACTGTGCTTTTGTTTGAATTGGAACCTTCCTACCTTGCTTTGACAGTTCAGGGTAGATCACTAAGGTACTGATAGTTCTACAGTGCCCTCCCAACAATTTTCCCCTGGAGGGCTGGACAAATTCAGAGTTAGCATAGCTGACCGGGAAGGAATCTTAATACTCAGAATCATGGGAGATGCTCTGAACTACACAGATCAAATGCATGCAGTAAAAACATGGATGTATGGGTATGATTGTGATATGTCTAAAGCAAGAGCATAAACTTGGCTGCAAGAGCCTACACCTGTGTGCCAGTTACCCACATTCTCTGTTGAAAAAGGTGTTCCCTTGGTGGCTTCCAAGTTCTGCTTATATGACTGAAGCAGGCTAAAGAGAGAACTCTATAATAGTGCTCTGTATGTTTCCACATGAATGAAAAGAGGTGGTACTTTTAGCTTTAGTAAACACTTCCATAAGTGAGATACAGAAGGAAATACTGTTCTGGAAATAACAGCAAGATGTGCTTTTTTGGTCCTGAGAATGTTTATTAGTTGAGTTCTTTTTACTGTGTGGTCAATGCAATGCTTATACCAGCAAAGGCCTGTCTTCTGTGCATTTCAGTGTTTCTCAGATTGCAGGTTGGATACTAAAGATTCTGAGCACCTTCAATATGTGAAACATGATTTTATAATAATGCTAGATTGTTTTTCAATGCAATTTCTTCGTAAAAAAGTGAAGTGAGGGAGACAAAACCTTCCCTTTAATTCTTCTAATCTTTGACCAATCCCTGCTGTGGTGTCCTTAAAATCTGTTATGCAACACACTTAAGTGCTGCTTTAACTGGAACCAGTTGCCTTTGCTCCTGGTAGATCAGTCTAGCAAGAGGAATTGTTCTGGAAGATCACCTTTCATTTTTCCCAATTTCCTGTACAAGGCACAGGGACATCAATGTAGTGCAGCAAAGGATTTCTGCTACCTGGTGTTCCCCTGAATACAGTTCTCTAGGTGTTGGGGAAGGATGCTCTAAGGATTGGGATCTGTTTGTTTTAATATGAACCGTAAAAAGTGATTAAAAGATTTTTTTTTAATGATGAAGTTTCAGTGTCACTGTGTCCTGTAGGGTAACTTGGATGGTAACTGGAGTTTGTTAGCTTTAATACCAGATGGTAGATGGTGATAACCTTTCACTGAAATCATCTGGATCCCATGTGGATCCACATGGGCAGTGGGTCACACTGGGCAGTCTTTTTTGACTACAGAACAGAAAAGGAATGTCCAGATTCAGTCCTGTCAGCATCAAATATATATATTCATGCATCAGAACCCTTGTGACTAGTTTAAAGTTATGATATTAAAAAGAATAGGATTTGGGTTTGCCTCTTATGCTTTCGTTGTTGTTGTTGTTCGTTTTTTTTTTGAGCCTTTACGCAGTACTTTTGACATTGGCGCTAGGAGCTGATTCCTGGAACTGGAACAACGTGACTTGATCAAGATTGTGAGAGTTAGCCATCCTGCAAACTCTTACGTCATTTTTTGTGCTTTCCAGATGTTTACATCTTTTTAATAGCAAAATCTATATGTAGCAAATGATATCTGGGCCAATGAGGTGGTCTTCTGTGAGACTATAACCCCCACAGTAATACGTTCTATATGTAAATATGAACCTTGTATTAATATTGCACTTGCCAGATGGAAATATCCATAACCACTAGGCTAAGTTGTGCATTATACATTTTAAAAGAAGGTTAGACTCAGTGGTGCATTTAGCAGAAACAGACTTTGGTCCATTTGCAGTTCCTTGCATTTGTTCATTCCTGCTTCCCGATTACCCATTTACTTGTTCTGGTGTGGCAACTTCTGTGACTGTGCAGTGAACTGGTGCCATGAACTTCTCTTTTTTTTACTATTGTTATTAGCTTGCACTGTCCCTTTTTTTTTTCAATTTCACTTTTTTTTTTTTTTTTTTTCCAGAGCTTTTATACTTATAAAACTTAAAGTCAATTCGGCAGTTCATTTTTTTGGGTGGCACAAAGTTGCATTGGCATAAGCAAGGGAGCAGTCTGGATACTGTTATGGAGCTCCTGAGTCCATTATTGCAGCTAAGGAAAGGTTATGCAGGATTGTGTCCCAGTCTATAGATTTGATACTGAGGTCACTTGGCTTTACACCAGTATATTCACATATTTTCAGCCAAAAGACTCTTCTTTCATTGACATAAAACTGATACCAGAGCAATTCATGATCTAGAACAAAGCAAAGGAATTGGTAGCAGAAGTTAACGGACTTGGATTCCTGAGCATTTCTGGGATAGGTTCAGATAGGCAGACATTATACGATTTGGTCACGGTGGATCATATGAAGTCTGTCTGCAAGCCATGTAGGCATTCTTGTGTTGTTCTCAGTTAGGCATAATAATGCCTGGTGAGAGGCTGGTAGCAGTGCCTAGGGTTTGGCTTCACATTATGTGTAATCCAGCTGAACTGCAGGCTGCTACTCAAGAAACTGCCATGCTGTCATCTTCCTATGTTTCCTATGTTTTGCTATGTTTTTCCTATGTTCCTGTGTTTCAAGTGTTCCTGTGACCACAACTCTGGCTTGCAGAGGTTTCCATTGCCTAACAATTGTTGGTAAAAAGTAGGGGGGAAAAAAAGTCTTTCATCTTGGGATATTGTAAATGCAAGTTCAGAAAGATGTGTTTCAAAAGTATACCTGTGAAAAGGTAATTTCCATGGTTAATATTTCATGCAATTATATAGCCTGGTATTATTTCTAACTAAAATGTCAAGATTTTTTTCTTACGCTGGCAGAAAGATGGGGTGACTTGCTCTCACTGCTTCTGTACCACTCTACAGGGTTGACAGACCGTGGGAAGGATCAAGGCAAAGAGCCTACTGTGGTCAGAGCAGCAGAGATGACTACCAGGCTAGGACCACCTGGGAAGATTTAAACAAATCTTAGCTCCCATTGTGCCCTAAATGCCACCTGGTAGTTAAGACAGTCTAGGAGAACTGCATGATACGTAATGACCGGGGATGTACAGGCAGCCAGATTAGGTGATCCAGTAGTTACCAGGCAATACAAGCTATGAAACCACCTTAACTCTTAAAATTGTTAAGGAAAGTCTGGATAATTAAAATCTCTTTATATTTTAGTCTTAGGAGAAAGGAGTGTATTTCCTATTGTTACATGGGTTATGTGAATCAGTATTTCTCATTACTAAGTACAGATATACTAGTATCCCTCCTGTTTACAGTCTACAGAGCCAGCATTGACAAAAGTAGTAGTTACACACATTGTAGAAATGGGACGAAGCACCAAATTGTCAGAAGTTCAGGGCCTCAAAACAAAATGATTTGTAAGCATTTTGGTCGCTTTGTACTGAGTGCACAGTAGAACCCATGATCATCCAGTATTCTAAAAACACAGCTGTCTTAGTTGTCCTCAAGCCTGGCATATTTTTTTTTCTACAGCACTGTTAGTCAAAATGTGGTCATTAGATGGACATAAAGTAATGTAGCACCCGTCGCCACATTAGGAAGTCATTTTACTCCATAAGATGACACATGATCTTTCAATGACCGCCTTATTGGAGTGTTCCGCTTCCTTGTTATCTTTGCTTTCCATGTAACACAACCTTCCTCAAGGGGATTGGTCTTCCCCCTAAGGAGTAGGAGAGACAGGAGTGCTCTCAGTCCCTATTTCATGTAAAATGAAAACAAGACTCAAGAGGGATTTAAGATCCATTCATGATACTGGCCTTTCCTCAAGAATGCATATGGTTTTCTTTTTTTTTTTTTGCTCTGAAATTTTGACATGTTGAATGCAGAATACTCAGATGAAGGCAGTACCGCAAATATGGAGGTGCATGGATAGCCACGCTGTATTTGGAGATCTGCAGAAACAGGCACCCAAAATTTCAGACCAGACTACTTTTCCATGAAAAAATATGAGATGGAAAGATTCCTGTTTTTTTTTTTTTTTTTTTTTGCTAGCCTGTAAGTAGATCAACACCATCTACACAGATACTCAGCTCATTCAATTCACAGTGCTGACATTAATGACTGAGCAGTTCTAACTGCTGATAAGCTCCCATTCAAATTACTGCTGTTTATACACAGGAGCTACCAACACAGAGTGAAATGCTGACACTATTGAAGGATGAGTAAGCCTAATTTCACCTGTGTTTGTTTTTTTTGGGGGGGGGAGAGGGGGGGATGTGTTTGGGTGTGTATGGTGTTTTTGTTTCGTTCTGTTTTATTTCTGTACATTGCAGAAAGTGCCTGTCCTTAATACTGTAAGAATTTGTGTCCATGTATGTTATAAGTGCATTCCAGAGAGCTTTGTTAGCTGTGCATTCTGTTTTAGTTCTGGGTATGCGCAATAATTTCTTCACTAGTATCTCACTTACACTAAGTGCACCAATAAAAGTTCTGGACCTTATGGTTTTGCGTGGATTATATGATTAATGTTTGGTATACTTTCTTCATGTGAATCCTGGCTGCTGCCACATTTATTCATGCAATATCTTAATGAATATAAAAGTTTCAAAACAATGTTTATTCTTTCAAGATCACAAGATTTGATGACAAGGATATAGATTTGGCTTAGTGGCAGTTAAGTCAGACTGGGTGTCTATGTGTGCAAACCTTTTCTGTGGTTGTAACAGTATAAAGTGAATAATATTATTTTTGATTGTCATAAGAGTCTAATATTATTTTAAATATGTCCGTTTTTCTTCTGTGTGATGTGTTGTCAAATAAGTTTGTGCACTGGATTTGCAAAAGAATTCATCACCACTTCTGGGACTAAACTGAGTAACTATATAAAAAGCCCAACTTTCTTTGATGTGAGCTCTTCTGAAAACTGGGTCCTAAATGAAGTGCCTGAGAGAAATCCTGGGAAAGTAAGTGGAGCCTAGATAGTTAACAGCAGTGTATTTACTTCTAATTTAATTTTAGCTGGTGGAAAGGAGTGACAACTTCTGAATGTCCTAACCTGCTCGAGATGGTTTATTTTCTCTCTTTTTAAATAAAAAGAAAGGAAAATTAAAATTCTCTTTGTTGACCTTGAAATGTTGAACTGCAGTATGGCTTTTTAGAATTAGAGGTACATCTTAAGGCAGATTTGCCTGGCGCAGCTTTCTAACATCCAGATATCTTAGGTGCATCTGTAACCTAATGCTAAATGCTTAAGCATCTTCACTGTAAAGCTGCTGTCATGCTTGTTTATGGACTATAAGCAACATCATGCTGATGCCGCTTTTAAAAAGAGGCATGTTTTATGCATTTTGATAGTAAACAGAAATCTTGGCTGTCTCCTTTTGTAACCTCTGACCCCTTATGAAGCAGAATGAGTAAATGTATTTGTAACTCTAGGAAGATCATCCTTTGGAATTTGGCAGGAGAAATAAATGAAAACTCCAGGCCAAGACGCTTTAAAACACCTTCTTTTCTGAAGGTTGAAAAGACTGGTTCCTCTGCACTTTCAGAAGTTTCCCAGGACTTTATAAACTTTATGTCCTTTTGTTTGAAAATCATATCCAGATGATCATGCTACTTTTTATCATCCAGCGTAGAACAAACTGACATGAAAAAAATCTGACCTCTGGTTGAAAAATAGTACGCAAGCTAGCATAATAAAATACACAGTCCAAGCTGAGCCTTAAAGGTAGTTCAGAATATTTCAGTGTCTTGCCACAATTTCTTTATGTGTTTTATTGTGATACATCTTTTTAAGAAACATGTCTACAAAGCAGTAGGTCCTCATGTTGAGTAAGTACATAAGTCAGGCTGATGGGGCTTTACCACAGGTTGATGGTTTCTCCAAATTATGCTGTAATCTTGAAAAGTCTGGGAACCAAAACTGATCTGAAAATGTAGGGTCTAACTTTAAATTCAAGTCAGTAATTCCCCGACTTCACTAGTGTGGGAGTGGAGCCCAAATGCTACATGTTAGACCTGCCTTTTATTGAAAACAGTTGGAGGGAGCTGCTTATATACCCAGAAGAATCAGTCGCAGACCACAACTGTGCACTCTAGGACAAAATTGTGCTTAGGCTGTCTTACTGTAGTCTGATACTAGTTAATAAAATTTCAACAGGACTTCAGACCAAAGTGGACAGGAGCTGTACTTGAAATAATGAGAGTTCTAATGTCTCAAATAATTGACATTATTTAAATATCCTGTGCATTCTGCAACATCTAACAAGATTAGATATGCTAAAATCTCCACAGTACTTGGAAATCATCATTTGGTGTTCTCAATTAAGTCTGGATGAGTATAAACAGATGTAAATAGCAAATAAGTACTGGGAAACTGTTTCTGTTGGTTTATCTTGAGTTGATTATATATGTTCTGTATTTTACATGAGATGTATTTTTCCACCCAAGAAACATTCTTTTCTCTACCCGTGTACAGTGAAATTATGTAATAAATATGCAAAATCAAGCCACCACATTTTCCAATGTTTCCTTCATATGAAAAGCAAATGGAGCAACAAATTATTACATATACACACACACCTCTTCCCTTCCCTCCCATTCTCCTCCCTTTTTTTCCCTTTCCCTTTTTTTTCCCTTTCTCCCCTTACCTGCAACATACAATCTTCTTCAGTATCTACCTTCAGTCTTTTTGTCGGCCTGCCTTTAAAAAAAAAATGTTTAGATTGAGTAAATGTAAGAGCATATTACTTAAGAGGCTATCTGGTAGTTACTTGACTATTTAGAATAAATTCAGACTTGAGCAATTTGACTATAATGCATTTACAATCTGTTTCTGGAAAGTGACCTTTTTTAATTGAAATAATCATATGACTGCGAAGCATTTTTTTCCTTTTAGCTCCTACAGCCAAACTCATTTAGATGCTTGTTGTTTACAAACAAACAAACAGTTTTCATGGAATTAAATGGGCAAATTAGGAAAAAAGTGGTGCTTCTTCAAGAAAAAGCTATCCTTACAGAACCTGCAGGTTGTAATTCAGATGTAAAGTTCTGGGATGATATTTGCTTATTATTCTTTTGTTATATGTTATTGGAATTTGTCAATTGCCACTTTTTATGCAGCAAACAGAAATAAACTCCGTACCAGTAGCATTTTATACAGTGCCTGATAAATACAAAAGCATAAAGCTCTCTATAACCTAAGTTAAGAGAAGTTACAGACAGAATCCACAGTTTATTTCACACAGCAAAACACTATCTCATAAATTATCTCAATGCTTTACCTGAAAGGATATAAAAGATTATAGAAGTAAAAATATTAAACTGCGAGCAGTAGAACTGAAAAGGATGACTGAAACTTGGAAACATAATGTTATTTGTATGGAGTAAGCTTAATCTTGTTTTATGTGAACTGCACAGAAGAATTGTTTGGTTTTTAGTAGCCTGAAAGTACCTAAGCCATATAGTTATGTTAGTTCATATGAATAATCCAATTCAAGAGGCTCTTCAACAAGTTTAGTTTTTTTCAAGGTGCATCTCTCTAGGATAAGGCATCTACTGTTCTTACATCTATCTTCATAAAACTATGCAAACCTTGAGCCTTTCCTTCTGAGGTTATAGACACCCTCAACATTTGGCACCTCCAGTATACCTGGGTCCTGCAATAACTTAAGCATATGTGTAACTCTGCATGTGTAGGCAGTCCAGTTAGCTTGAATCTGCATATTAGTATGAGTAAGGTAATATGCAGTATGCATCCTTTGATAGGTTTGGGGTAATTCTATGGAAAATGGCCTAGAATTATTTGAATACAAACAGCAGTATTGACTATAGAAAAAAAATACTTTAGATACATTTAGGAAGGGGAGGTGCTTTATGAAAAAAAAAGAAAGAAATTAACTAAAGATAGCTATTAGATTTTTCTATGCATCTCCTAGGGCTCCAGCAAAGTCTTAGTCCTATTTATTTTTTCCCCCATTTACTTTATTGAAACTGAGATTTTTATGCCTAGCCTACTGTAATTTGCAATGACTTTGGATTTATTCCACCTCCTTATGAGTGTAATGAGTATTGCCAGGCACAACCATGGCTTTGTTTCTAAACATATGAGTGAATTAATAGCAACTACCTTCACCTGTTTCTCACATGTAGATAGATGCTATTGTCCACTACAGCATCTTGGACTTCCATGTACTCTGAATAGACTGGATGTAAGGGCTGACACAAGTCCTGCATCACCAGGGGTCACTTCACAGGTTTGGCTTTTGGATCAGAGGATTGCTCTCATCCTGTATTGTAATTACTAGCATGAGGAAGATCTTAGCTGGGGATTCTGGATACTCCCCTAACGCTTGTTGCTGTTCAGAGTTCTGCTATTGTGTCCATTGTCTGTTCTGACAGAGCGTAGACCTGGATGACCACCGCAAACCTGAGTTTAGAAGAGCTTGTAGTTCTTCCATCATTGAAAATGGACATCAGTCTTCAGCAGGTACAAATGGCAAATAAATGAAGTAACACTACTACTTGTAGAATAACAGATCCTGGCCGGCACAGAACAGCCCTTGGATGTTGCAAGCGTTAGAATTTGATATGGTTTTAGCATGAATACTGTACTGTTTAATTTTGTTTCCTAGTTATGATTTTATTTTTAAAACTTCACTGTTAAGCATGCATTGTAGTATTTAATTAATTAGAGCCTCTTATGGTTACATGATGTCAGGGTAATAGTAAAGGTAATGCCTCCTATTCTGGGTGCCATTGTAGGCTTACCTCTCAAAGTATTTTGCAAATTAGTAATGTGATTTCATTCTTCACCAGGGGAAGTACTTATCGCTGTTTCAGAGAAAACTGAGGCACACATCACTTCCTCGAACCAAGAAAATAACAAGAATGTTGACTCCTAATCCACAATAGGAAATTTGGGGAGTGTGTATGCGGGAGGGTGTTATTGATCAGATGCAGCTGCCAGTGGATTAATGATCTGAATAAGACACACTAGCTGAGATTTAAGTAGGACAGGTATATAACACTTCAAGAGTTGTACAACCAAGGTTGTATTTCAGTTTCTGCAGTGTGCTGTAAGTGGTATATAATGTACTAGAGGAGGAATTAGGTAGAGTAACTGCAGCCTCTTGTAAAAATAAAGTTGTGCATGAAAATTGCTTTGTAACTCTGAAAATCTGAAAATAAATTTACTTCCCCTCTCCTTTTCATTCATAGGTCAAGCAAAAATGTCCCATGAACTGACCTCTTTTCACATGTCAGGCTCTTCTCCTGAAGCCCACGCCCCTGCAGTTGCTTTACAAATGCCCCACCTTCCTGTTACTGCAGTAACCAGGATATCAGAGAAAATTACAGGAGAAACCATCTCTTCAGCAGGAACAACTAATATGTCTGTTGGCGTGGTGGGACAGAGCAAGAACAAAAATGAGACAGTAGTGAAAACTTCCAACCAGTCAGGTAAGAGAGACAAAAGTAATTTGACCACTGAAGCTGTGTCTGATTTCACTTCTTCCAAGAAACTGGGGGCAAGGGTTGTCTTTTGTCCTTGTGAGAAGTGTATTCTAACTTCTAAGGCTACATATCCTACTCTGATTTGGAATCTATGTGTCTAGGTGGAACTTTAAGCCTTGAGGTCACATACTATGAAAAATTCTTGCTCCCTAATACAGATGAATGTACAGTGCAGTCTATCCTGTAGCACAGTTACTCAATAAATATTTCTTTTCAACCTGTCCAGTTATTTTAATGAAACTTGCAGGAAATTTTTAGTGCATTGAGATCTCTGGCCCTTTATGAAGTTAGGCTGATGCTGACCAACAGATTCAAAAGTCCTTTGGAGACAATGATCAACAGCATACACACACATCCACACAAGAGTCAGAGTGACTGCAGAATCTTATTTCCTCTCTAAACTGAAATTAAAGTTAATAAATCTCATCTCATTTGTTTCCTTCTCAAGTTAATAAGGTTTTAATTTCTTAACTGTATTTCATGCACACTTAGTGATGAGTGGCATATGGAGCTCAGAGTATGCATATAGGTTAGAAATTACAGAGACAGATGAGAGATCAGCTGGATTTGCCAATGAGAGCGGGAGATTTTGCAGGTTCTTTTTTTACCTCTTCTTTCATTACAGGTAAGAAAGTAGCAAAGTCTTTGTCTTTTTTCTTCCATTTCAGCAAATGCGTGGAACACAAGTTCATTGAGAACAATGGGTTCATCTGTCACTGCAGGTGAGTTTTCCAATCACTATTTTCTTATTCAGCACATGCTGAAAGTGACTCTCTGCTCCATTCCTGGGGACTTAGACCTGAATGTCTAGTTCTAATTTCTAAGTATTTACAGACCACAACACAGATTCTTTTTACAGCGTATCATCATCTTCTACTCTATCAGATTCTCTGTTGATTCAAAGCATGGGATGCTTATCCATATTTACACAGAGATTGTACTATTAGGTGATCTCTGCTCTTGAAATAATAGATGCCAGAAAAGTGATACATAACAGGTCAACATTTCAACTGACCTAATTAAATCTATGACTAAATGCAATTTGGAAAGTATTTGTCCAACCCTGTGGGTGTTGATGCAGCTTCTTTTAAGCAGAATAGCAGCAAGTAGTCTCCTTCACATATATATCCAGCAAAGGAAAAAAATGCCGTAAGGACTTTTGATTTTAGTCTAAATAGATGAGTGGAACCCTATTCCAAAAATACCAAGCTGTTAATTGTCTACACAATGAACTACCATTTGACTGTGACCTCAAATGTGAGTTTAGCAGAAACCTGATGTGGAACAGTGATCACACTTCTTCACTGTAAACATACCTTTATGCAGACATGTACCAGATGGTTTTAGTTAGAAGTCTGGCAAAACTGGATTCCTTCTAAAGGCAATTGGGAGAGATTAGTGCTTCCAGAGAGAGGGACTTGAACAATTACACTGTATTGCTTCTAAGATAACAGTCTTATTTGTCTACAGAAGGAGCCTAGAATAAACGAGTTCTTGGCACGTGCAGAGTTCTGGCTTTAGTGTGTTAAAACTGGGCAAGTAACCCCGTTATTCTACATTTACAGAGCATGACTAAATGCTCTGCATGACTACAGAGCTTTCTCAGGACTTACTTATGTCTGCCAGAATAACTGTTGAAAGCTGACCTGAGACACCATTTCTTCCTTTCACTGAAATGGCCATGGCACTACCTCCAGAGTGCTGTCCTCAGAGGCCCACAGGAGGCCTGAAATGATCTGACTCTTCTAACACAGTGGTATCAAGGGAATTCTCCCACAGTGCAGCAATTCTGTAGAGGAAACGAAGCCCCGGAGAAAAAATCTCCACAGCTTTTAGATTATACTGGAGGTTAGGGAGAGGCCTGAGGCTATGTGGTGATTAAAATCAGTGCTTGGCTGAAAAAGATTGAAAACATATGAAACAGAGCGAAATTTCAAACCTGATGTAGCTTATTTCTTCCTGTTTTTTATACAGCCAAAACCACTCGTGTCACTAAATCTGTCTCTGCCATGAACTATGGGAGTAGTGGAACCAAAACTAGTGAAAGGTAGGCATTTTTCATAACATTTTGTTAGACTGTTGTGCTCCTCATCTAAATAGACAGATATTCTGCTGACTTAGAAGGTAAGTCTCAGCTGCTATAACTTAAGCTTAATAAGAGTGTGTGCATTCCTGAGGGGTAAGTTGAGCATTGATGAGAAGAGGTAAAAATATTCAATTGAACAGCTTAAGGCAAACATAATCAAGGAATGCAGACCTATGCGACTAGCCAATAAAACTCTGCCAGCACTCAATTATTGTAGAGCAAGTGGTGAGCTTTTTCTGTTTGCAGAGGAGCTACAACTTGTCTTTACTTCACATAAGAATGGAAGGTTTTCATTCAAAAGTGATCAGACATCCCCAATAGGTGTATCCACCCTGAATACCCAGGCAGAGTGGTGCTGTTTTCCTTTATATACTTGAGAAAGCTAATTAATGCTTGGTGAATGAGTCCCAAGCAAAGGATATCTTCCTATCATAATGTACTCTAGTTAATGTCTTTAACAAAAACAGGCTTTTGTTTTTGATTGGTACTTTGCTGACTTCTTTCATCTAATCTTCCCCTCACCCTTAAGATGCATTTGGGTTTTTTTAAGTCCCCAAATGGTCCCTTAATGGCCATGTCAGGCCCTTTGAAGACACTTTAAAAAAATAGTCCAAGTTTGTGTTTGGGACTTATTTTTGGAAACAAATACATGTCTGCTATCAAATATTCTTAGTCTGAGTGGCCTAGAGTTTAACTTGTAGCTAAATGCCTTGCAGGATACCAAACACTCTCAGCCCTATTCCAAAAGCTGAGTACTACACATTTTTTGATTGAAGGTCACAGTGTCACGCAGTATCACAATTACTGCTGGAATACTCAAGTGTCCTGGGCATACAAAATATTTATTAAGAAAAGTGGGAGGATGAATATTTTAAATATCCTAATCTGGGCTTGTATCTGCCTTGAAAATTATCCCAGATTTGGAATTACTTCTGAATTAGTTCCAGCATCAGCCCTTTGATGTTTGTATCATGATAAACTGAGTAACCTAGAAAACTTCCTGTCAGGGTATCTTGTTCTCAAGCTGCAACAGAAATAAGCGTGCGACTTCAATTTCCTTGTTCTTTGCCTCGATTTCTCCTTCTCTTTAATGGTGGGAGCACTTCCACATGCCCTGTGTGGTTTATCTCATTAATGTTGGTGAAATGCTTTAGGGTTCAGATAAGCTCAAGTTAAATACAATCCACTGCCTTCTGGATGAAATTATCAACTTGCTTTCAATGAAAAACCTCACTGCATGAGATCAGAATTCAGCACACTGCAGAAATTTCAAAACTCCTGAATTTCTATTCAGTGCCTGACAAGTTCTATGTTTTTAAATGTGATTTAAATCCTCTAGGACCCTAGGAGTTGAAAATTAAAGGTATTTAGTGCTTCTAAGTAGATGTGTGTGTGTGTTTGGGGGGGGTTAGTCCTTAATTTTTCTACTTCTTGTTACAAGGCCTTTGTGACTTGGGCACAGTGTCTCATTTGTAGAAGTGCCTTAGACATTTGAGTACTTAAATGCTGTTGTCTGTTAATAAACCTTTGGGTTTTACTTAAATTGCTTTTGACTCATTCAATTCCTCTTGAAACTGTTTTGGGGAGGTTTAGAGCAACCAACAATTCGACCTTTTTGTTGACCCCTGCATGCAGCAGATTTTTTTTTTTTTTAAACGCATATTTTCTGTGTTACATTTCTGCAGTGCCACTGATAGTTGCTATGATGTAGCCCCCACATCTCACTCCCCTCCTCCTACTGCACATCACCAAGTTGAAAGGAGGCGAGAACTGGTGCGATCTCAGACACTTCCACGGACTTCAGGAACACAGGCCAGGAAAGCACTTCTTGAAAAATTTGAACAAGACAGTGCAAAGTATGTTATCCTCACCCTACTCCTACTCCTACGTCCAGAATGGGCTTGGTAATTGGAAGCTATTTTGTAAATTGTTGACAGCAGACGATAGCTAGTGTAGGAGGACTCTTTCAAAGTAATATTTTGAGCTAAGGGGTCATGAGGTAATGGATAGCACTCATGATGTCAGAGAGCTCTGGAAATTCATAGGTACAGAGTGTTCTGGATTTAGAATTGTTTAGCTGAAGAAGTGTATACCTCTTTTCTGAGTTTTGTGAAAACCCTTCTTCAGCATCTTTTTAAAACGAACCTGGAAATACATTGGCTTTCATTAAGGGTGAAATGCATGTTCTATCTTTTATGCACTATGATCAGGGTCTGATTTAAATAGAACATGGCTTGTAGACCTGTCTTTAGTGAAATCAAAATGAGTTTGTCTTGCAAGACTAACAGAAGTTGGCCTGGGTGAGGTTGCGTAGATGCAGTTGATGAGTATGTTTAAGATTGTTTGTTTTTTTTCCTGAAATGTTATTTTATCTGGTGTCTGTGTTAATCTTCCAGAGGAAAAGGAGAAACCAGAGCTAAGCTGAAGAGGTCGCAGAGTTTTGGTGTTGCCAGTGCTAGCAGCATTAAACAAATTCTTTTAGACTGGTGTCGCTCAAAAACCATAGGATACAAGGTGAAGATATGCTAGCATTTTCAGCTGCTATTTTTCAGAATAATTTACCCTGAAGTGTGCTCAACAAGTGTATGTAAAACATGTTTGACAGTGAATTGCCTTCATCGCTGTTTTCCAGGATGATGAAGTTCTGTATGATGCTATGTGAGCAACACTAAGTGAATCACTGCATGAGAAATACTCTGTATGCCTATCCAAGCAATGCATTAGTGTTGGCTGAAAGACTCCATTTCTGTGCATATAAATACAGACCTTACTATACCCTTGTGGTTTTTGGTTTTGTTTGGTTTATTTTTTGTTTTAGTTTCAGACTGTGATTTTTGCATTCTTGTTATATATGGTAAGACTTGGGTAATAGCTTAATAGTGTATAGAGACTATGTTCCCTTTGTTACACAGCAGACCAAAATATGCTCCACTGGAGTTACAGAAGTTAAATTGTAACAAACTGTGGAGACTGAATCACCCAGTTTCATTAAGCTCATTTCTATATGGTTCTATCAGCATAACTAAGAAGAGAATTTGGCTGTTGGAGATTATGAATTTTACCTGGCTGCTGCAAATCTCACAGCATTTTTCAAGGAGGAAAGCTAGAAAAAATAATCAATTCTTTCACATTGTGTGTTCTTTAACACTTTTTTTTAAATATACATTCTTGTTGCCAAACCCTAAAACAAAGTATAAATAAGCAAACCTGATGAAAAAGGCTTAACATAAAGAGTAAGGATGGGGAGGCAGTGTATATGATGGGAAGGCAGCATGAAGCAAGAGTCCAAGTAATGTTTCATTTCAGTGAGGAAATAGAAATGGACAGTAAGCTTTAGTACCAAGAGTCAGGTTTCCAGTAGGCCTAATTCTTCCCACATTTCCATCTTTCTATGTGTAAACAAGCATTCAAGTCAATTGCAATACGTCTTGTTGAATAGCAAAGCAAGTAATCCTGGTCTTTATCCAGTGTTATGCACTGTCACAAAATGGACTATTCTTCAATTGCAAATACTACATAGGGATAAACAGTTGCCACAATTCACACAGATACTGAACTGTCACACTGAGCCTGCTCCAGAGTTCACCAAAGTTAACAAAAGTCTCCCCAGTATTTTCCATGTGCTTTGGCTCAGGAACTTTCAATGTGTGTCTGCTTTGCAACTGTGCATTTCACGTAAGAGCATGCCATTGCTGAGGATGTCAGTTTTTTTTAGGATATAAATAATGGATATACAGAGAGGGGGAGAAAAACGTAAAACCTGTGCTTTGTATGCTTATTCTGGTTAGTGAAGAGCAGGACAGAATATAGCAGTGAGCAAAAGCAGCTGTCTACCCAGTTCCCTGTGCTGCATTAACATGCATGTTTTTTCACCATTGCAGCACATTGATCTCCAGAACTTCTCCTCAAGCTGGAATGATGGGATGGCATTCTGTGCCCTGGTGCATTCTTTCTTTCCTGAAGCTTTTGATTACAATAAGCTTGACCCAGCTAATCGCAAGCAGAACTTTGAACTGGCTTTTACCACAGCTGAGTGAGTACCATATTAGATCTCTTATGAAATGTTTAAGTCCAAGTTTCATGAGACTGGGCGTTACCAAGGGCTTTAGTCATTCCTCTGGTAGATCCTACATGTGACAGTTTACATGTCACAAGGATACATGTAACATGACAAAAAAAAAAAAAGTAAAAAACAGGAACAGCCAAATGGTTTCACCTGCAGCCTTTTTCCCTAGGAAATTGCTAATGGAACGGCTGCTCCCATACTGTATGTTGCCAGTAGATAATCAGCGTGCCTTCTGTGATTTTGTGTTTCCTATTTGAGCAGTTGCCTTGAATTTCTTCTGGCTTTTCTATGGCTATGAAATGCAGAAGCAGATGCTAAAGCAACTGCATTTTGGTTATTTTCATAATGATGTTTAGCTAGCTCTGCAGACAAAAACTGCTCCATTTGACATCTGTGACTGCAGTTACCACATAGACCACAAGACTTACATCTTCAATATCATAATAGTTAACTTCATGAATAAGCTGATGTTAAAACAAGCTCTGGTGATGCAAAATTACAGGTTTGAATCTTTAGTAAGTGATATTAGGACAAACTCAGTTCAGCTCTTTGTACTTGGACAGACTGATGCAGACGACTCAGTCTGCCGCAGAGGCTGGCTCTGCATGCCTATAATACAGCATTTGAATAACTAAATATTTTGGCATTACTCTGATAAAAAAAATCTCAGAATGGTTTGTATTTGATAGGCTATTGAGCAGATACTTCAGGAAAAGCCCTGCTCCACATGAAACACAGACTTTCAGTAAAAGGTAGAGCTGATTTAACTGCACTCAACATCAAAGATCAGCAGATAGGTCTGCTGGATACCTGTAGATGTGCTGGTCAGTGTGCAATGTGAAGTAATGTTGTTTCCTCTCTTCCTTTCTGGGATTATATACCAGGAACAAAGCTTTAGTCTTGTCAGCATGATTAAGACCATGGGCACCTATGAGAAAGCAGATGCTGTAAAGGAGAAAAGCAGAGCCTGCAGTATTCTATTGAAAAACGCTAATACTCTCTTTATAGTTCTATAATGCTCTTAGCATCAAAAACTCTTTAAAATGCACTATGACTCCTTCATAGAGTTTATAAAGACTGCTTGAAAATAGAAGTTAGTATAAAGAATCAGACAGAGGCAGCAAAATGCTATACTCAATGGAAAGTCAATCATGCTACCCATGTAAAACATTTATTTTGTGATTCTCTAGGTGGGCAAACATTTGCTGGTGCTAGACAAGCCTACTGGTGTCATTATATAATATAATTCTGTAGTTCCTGCAGCATAAACACATGACTTAAATTCGATGACTTTAGCAGCATTTACTTTAAACCAGCCTTCGCACTGATGCACTAAACCTGAGAAATCACCTGGATTAGGACATTGGAGCAAAAAAAATGGTCTTCCAACCATTTTGTTCTGCAAGTGATGGAGGTTTCTTAATAATTTTACCAATATCGATCATAAAAGAAGGTATCTGAGTTTACAGAGCACAAGCTATCTAAGTTTTACTAACAACAGGAACTGGACATATAGCTTCTTAAGAGCTTGTTTGGCAATCCCACCTACTACATGCCTGATTTGAATTTGATGCATGTAAACAAACTTAGTCTCTCTGAGGGGGAAGAAAAAAAAATCAAAGCAAGTAGTTTAACTTTTGAGGTAAGCTTCACATCCACTTATAACAATGATTGGTTTAGCAAGTGCAAAGGTTGAGTTCAAAGTACGTTGAATTAAACTAGGGCTGAGAGCTTCTCAGTATCTTAACTTGATGCTAATACCTGAGTCACAGTCTTCTGATTCTTTTTGATGCAATATACCGGGGAATTAAAGGAAGTTTTGTTTTTTTTCTAAAGTCATTAGAAGTTAGAACTTCTCAACTTGTCGGTCATTTTGTTTAACAACAGAAATAAATGTTAATTTTTGTCCCAATATCAGCATGAATCATACTTGCTCTTTGTTTTACTTGTGTAACAATAAGAACACACCATGTGGTATACAGCTGGGTCAGCATTCTTTTCAGTTAATTACAGGATACAGGCATACATGGCTACAGCTTCCTAAAACTTCTGAAATATCTTCAAAGACTGGTACCTCCACACCAGATCTGTAGGTTTGTTTCAGAGCAGTATTTCTTTTCTTCTGTTTTTTTTTTTTTTTTTTTATAAAAACTTAAGAGTTGGATTTATCATTGGCCATTATAGAAGAAACTTTGAAGGTCTTGGCTGTACTTATTTGAGGTCTTATCAAAGGAATTAATGTGGGTTTCAGTTTTTTGCTTATCAAAGTTTATGTATAAAAACAAAAATAAGAGAGAACAGAAGGTTCAGGTCTCAGCAGATCTCTCTTCTGTTGGTCCAGATGTCAGTCTGGCTTCTGTTGTCCGACACGATGAACATCGGAAATTGTCCAAATCACTCAAACCATAGGAAAAGGGATATTAAAAAGAAGAGTGGGGGAACAAAACAAATCCAGAGCCAGAGAGTTCATTATTAATGTATCCCATCTCTTCACATGTTTTCCTGTTCTTTTTGACCTTCTTATTCAGAATGAGGAAAAAAAAATCATGGCATGCATTGTTATAGGAAAAAAATCAAAAAATCAAATGCTCTCATTCACTGAAACTTGGGTAGAAGAATTGGATACTGGGCTATATGCCACAGACACCAGGGATGTGACTAGCAGTGAAAAAAAACTCCTGTTATGCCTTGGATAAAATCAGAGTTTTCCATTAGCACTAAAATTAGTATTTCCACCACTACCTAACATTAACATTTCATTATCCAATAAAATGATATGAGTAGTCCTCAGGATATTCTTATATGTCTGAGTGATGGCAGCAAATACATCTCGGGAGTAGTTATATGCCTTAGCTTGAAATCTTGTTGATGGATGTTTTATTATTACTACAGGAAAATGGCTCACTGTGATCGTCTTATAGAAGTGGATGACATGATGGTGATGGGCCACAAGCCAGATCCCATGTGTGTCTTCACCTATGTACAGTCTCTGTATAATCATCTACGTCACTTTGAATGAAACCATGGCTATCTTTCCAGCCAGAAGGGTCAAGTACATTATACTAATGAGAAGACTGGTGTTTTACAAACAAAATGCAATGTATTTTTCCTTTGTTGTTGTTGTTTTTGTTTTTGGTTGTTTTTTCTTTTTGCTGTAAAGCTTTTTACTATCCTGCTTACATTTAGCTGTGATGCTGACTGAAGTGCTACTGAGCAAGTTGTTGATGATAATAATCAACAGTCATCTCTCGAATTGTTGATGACAATAGTATGTCAATAATAAACTATGTTTCAAATATACAAAAAGTGTAGGGAAAGGTAAATTCTGTCATTTTGGTGCTTAGTAGTAAGCTGGTTTTGAATATTCTTGCATTGTAATATCGCTGGAAGCTAATTTCCAACTCCTCTGTGAGGTTGGCAGGGGACAGGGGTTTATCCAGTGACAGGTAACTGCTGTGAAGCTGCTCTCTCTTAATATGCAGTTTCAACACCATAAGACAGCATTTTTCCTTTCACTTTTTTGTCGACCACAGCATAAAAGAAAACATAGACCCACCTCAGTAGGAAAGTAAAGGAAAATTCTATTTAGCAAATATAAGCTTGACTATCATTGGGGCATCAAAATCAACAAATTTGAGTGCTTCAACAAACAGAACCTAGGCGCTGTCCCCTTAGAGCAGAAAGCGAATACCACCTCCCACTTACTGAGATGACCCTAGACATCACTGTCTTGCACAGCAGTGTTTGTAGCAGTTGAATCTGAAGTGATTTTGCTCAGGAAAAGTGGCCGAGGCTCTACTGGAGTCCTGGATTCATTTCTTTTTTTATGATGAACAGCAACAGTTGGGATTGTTCTGTGTGAGGCTGCGTGCATGATTTAGGATTGCAGAAAAACAAGGCCAGTTAAAAGGTACAAAATCCTCTGAACACTTTTAAGATAATCAAGATTTCAGCATTCTTTGGCCTTGTTACTGGAAGACAGCAATTCTAATAGTGACAGGAATAATTTAATGATTCATTCAGTACTTGTGCTGTCTGTTAAGTGGCCAAGTAAAGTGCAAAAAGAGTGAAGTAAGAATTTTGAAATGCATTAGGTTAGTTTCTGATTTCGGTTAAATTAGTGCTAAATGCAGAATATTTCACTTAACTACAGTGGGATTATTCCACATTTATATCAGACAAAAGGGTTATGTTCTACCCTTGCTGTCTTTCTATTTGCTAGATCAACAGAGCTTTGTTTTTGCAATAAATGTTAAAATGAATTTTTAAAATGTACTAAAACAAACAAACAAAAACTTCCCTGATAACAGACTCATACAAAACAGTGTTCTGTTTATGCTAAAGAATGGTTTTTACCTGCATTTGTTTGTGTTATTGGGTAGGTATTTATAAAGATGACTTTGGTTCTGTATTGACGAGCATTTATAATAAAATATATGTGAAACAGTTTTCAGAAGTGCAGTTTCTATTTATAACGAAGTTACAGATGACGAAGTGGTCAGTCGATACTGGATGCTCTGAATTTTGTTTTCAAACAATACAAAAGTTTACTGGCATCTGGGATGGGAATTTGGTTCAGTGAGCAGTCTCATGCTTTATTCTAATGCCATTACAGTGTGAAAAACCACCAACAATAAAAAACTTGTTTGACACTCAGAGGTATATTAATCTACGAACAGAGCCCATCCAGCAGCTATTTATTGTTACCGATGGTAATCAGAAACACAATTCCACAAATCTTTTGTGTTTTCTAATTATATCTACTAGGTAGCTCAGTTTACCTGACAGCAGATTTCAAAACAGAGCGAGTCATACAGCAGGGAGCTGTGGTCATAAACAACTACTGGGCATAAACATCTTGTCCTCAAACGGCTAACCTCACACTGTGACCTATGACCAATATCCAGGCTTCAATCAACAGCTTTTTTCATTCAGATGTATAAAGACAATACAGTGTGTGGCATATGAAAAACACAGTTTGAAATGTTATTTTACCCATACTTCCAGGCAAAGGAGTTGCTTTTTCATCCAGCGATAATCACAATCTTACATTTTCTGCACACTTACACACTTTAAAACCTGCAGCAATGCCACCTACACAGAACAGTAAGGCGTTACACGACTGTATAGCAACAGGAAATAACCCCTTAGCAGATGCTGTGCAAAACCACTGCTCTGTGCTGCATCATTTATCTGAAGTCGCAAAAGAATAAAAATTCGATTACAGAAATTCAAGATCGGACGCTGCAAGGTGGTGAGGGAAACCTGTCTGCCCTCACACCCACAGCATCATGCCAGGGAGGATTACCACTCTACGCTAACTAGCAAAGACCGGGCCCTGGCAAAAACACCACTAAATCCCAGCTTAGGCCGGAGCAGCGCCCCCACCGGGCAAGGTTCCGCCTCAGCGCTGCACCCCCACAGCAGCGGCCCACCTCGCGGCTCCTTACCGAGCAAGGCCGCCGCTCCGCCGCTGCCGCGGCCACCGCCTGGCGCGAAGCTCTCAACCCGCGGCGGCTGCCGCCACAGCTGGCGAGAGCTGCAGCGGGAGGAGCGCGGCAGAGGCTGCGGAGACAACCTATTGGCTGCGAGAAGACAGCGGCCTCTGGGATTGGCCAGCGGCAGCGTGGCGGGCGGGACGGAGCCAATCCCTCCGCGGGATTCGTTCTCTCCCCTGTTCGTGACTAGGGGGTTGCAGAGTTAATAGGCTACAGGTTTTGCACTTTTAATGGAGACAACGGTTATTCGGAAAGAAAAATACAAATAGAGCAGCCTTCATGTGAGCTGTCTGAGTGCACTGATTTACAAGTCTGCGCCAGTAATGGTCTGTGTCATTGATTACTGTAACCTCAGTCACCTGGTCATAGCTCTGCTTTGTCTCATGAACCAGAAGCCTTCTTCCAGTGCCTCTGGCCATGCTTCACATTCTTCTCCATCAGCTAGTACATGTTGTTTGTGCTGTGTTTGCCCTGCACACTGTGCTTGGCTTCTTTTTGAACTCCAGATCCTTCTGTCAGGTGAATTGCTTCAGCTTTTATATCCAGACATTGTCTTCTCTGTACTTTTCTTTGGCTAGCTCTGAAATGCTTGCATTTTCCCCTAGGCTGGTGTTTGTTAACTACAGCTCCTTTTTGGCCCCTACAGTTATGTGCAGATACCTGAATCAGTAAAAGCTCACAAGAGACACTTCAATTACCATTTGTAATGGTCACTGAGAGAATTTAATTGCTATTTAGACTAAAGATGGTTATTAGAGGTCCAACTGTCAATACACTTTATTTGGAGACAGTAATTGCACAGCTGCTCTCCCCCCCACACCTCTTCTCTATCTTGGACCAGCTAAACCTTCTTTTACACATACTGCTTCCTTATTACTTTGCAGTTGCTTTGAAAGTTTGTGGGAACTCTGTAAAACTCATGCAACCTAAACTATACCTGAGCAGTAGAGAGAGGACTTGTCACTGTAGCCTCTGGCCTAATGCTCTTGTGTTGCCTCTCTCTGGTTCCTTGTCTCTTTTTTCCCATATAAGGAAAGAATATAGTTGCCATGAAGATGGAAAGGACGAAGCAATAGCTAGCACTGCTAGCAATATCTCAGTATCTTACTGGCAACAATTTAGATAGCCATGTACCAGGCTCTTTTTTTTTTTTTTTTTTT
>NW_020455755.1:44686-153175 GCF_003342845.1 Nothoprocta perdicaria
AATTAATGACATAGATAATAAATTTTTTTAAAAAAGAGATCTGGTTCAGCATGACAGATCAGCAGGTAGATAGACAGATGCTTATCTTGGAATGAGGAAAAGGAAGCCGTAGTCAATTGAGTTGGCTGGGAGAAAAAGCTGGTCTGGTTGCTACGATGCAGTGCTGCTGTTCCCATAGCAACCAGTTTGTTTACTTCTGTGCTGCTCTGACCCTCCTCCTGGAATTCTTAGTCTCATATTTGAAGAGAGAACAGGTACTGCTGCCAAGGAGACTGAAGCTGGAAGACTGTTGGGGGCAAACCTTCCAAAGACGGAGAACTGAAGACATGGCACGTAACCAGAGAGGGTGAATATTTGTCTGATAAACATCAGATAAGCAACGACAGGTAATTTTCTATTCAATCAAACTGATGTGACTTAAAAGACTCAACCAGCAGGCTTAATTCTTTGTTCTCTTTTAGCCTTCTCTGGGCTTTTTCATTTCTCCATTTATCTGATGTATTTCCTCCTTCATTTTTGAGGTCCTGTTTTCTCCGTTTTCATTTCTAACCACCATGTGATTTCTTATTACAATGTAGATCTCATCTAGCTCTCCAGCCATATTCTTAAAACTTATTCCTGCAACTAGTGGGAGATTATCTTTTATATTTAGTTGTTTTTATTATTATTTTTTCCCCTCACTTCTCTGTGCTTGTCTATTTAATACTTCTTTCCCTTCTCTTCCTCATCCCATAACTGAAGGCTCATTTTGTCTTCTCAGTTCCACTTTCAAGGTGCTTAGTATCTCTTTTCTCCTAGCTTCCAGTTCCATTTTCTTCCATTTTGTCATTCTCCCAGTCCAAATCTTATCCCCCCCATCTTCTTAGCAAAGTCTTGGGAGAACCTTGAACAGGAAAAGTCTTCACATAGCTTCCTTATTTTGCAGGTAAAAGGGCCAAGAATCTTTTCATCCACCATGGACTTGTCTTTCCCTGTTCTAGCTTCTGCAACCAAAAATAATGCTTTTGCTGTTTCCAGGTTACATATCCCAAGAACTGGCCTGTGACTCTGTTCTGCTTTACAGTCAGAACTATTCCAAAACACAATGGCCAAATTGTTGCAAGCTCCAGGCAAATATCTTTCCTCGGACTGGCACATTGCAAACAAGATGCAGTGTGCCAGTACAGAGTCTCAGAAATCCAGTTCAGAACGCACGACTGCTGAGAGTCAGAGGCTGGTGGATGACACAGAAAAGACAACTCAGAAAACCCAAAGAGATGTCAACAAGAAAATAGGTAATCCTATGTGTTCTGCTAGTGTCAACATATGTTATTTGAGCAATGTGATTAAGATGGACTTAGCAATAGGAGTACATGTAAATGCTGTCACCTGATCTCATAGGAAAAAAAATGAAGTACTTTGAAAATATTTTGAGGTAGATTCTCAATTTTACAGCAGATAAATTACTGGTCTGAAACACACAGAAAGATATTCCATTCCGATTTCCAGACACAGGGTTGCAAAACTGTCTCTGAAAATTAGCCTAAAGCACTAAATGTTCTTCACTGAGGATGGGGTCTATTTCTATCCTTAGCCAAGGCCTGATCCACAGTACACTGTCACAGAAGATGGGCTTGTACTAACACTTATTCGCAATTTTCAATCTGCAGAACAGAGGCTGGAAGAAATAAAATTCTGGAAGCAAGAATTAGATGACAAGCTCAAACAGATTGTTAATGAGACAGAGGTACTACTGACTTTCAAAACCAGGATAGAGAAAGCCTTAGAAAGATGCAAAGAGCCACTTGTCATTGCTCAACAGTGTCTCCTGAACAGGTGAGATGAAGAAAGAAAAGCATGAAAAGGAGAAACAATACAGATAATGAGCCATTAACAAATAATAAAAAGGTGGCAAACCGAAGTCTTACCTCTCTTCGTAGTAGAGTCACAGTCTGATCTGTGTGGTGTAATACTGGGGAACCAAGACTATAATAGAAATATGACTGTTTCCAGTGTAGCAAGGAAAAGGCTTGGTTATGGAAAACTGGACTTCACCATTTTCAGTTAACTGCAAACACTTAAACAATGTGGCCGATGGCTTTTCCTTCTTTTCTTTAGGGAGAAGCGAGTTGGGACTGACTTGGTCCATGATGAAGTGGAACAGGAGCTGCTCAGGGAAGCTGAAGTCATAAAAGGAGTTATTGTTTTGCTTGAACGTACATTGGGACAAACCAATGAGCAAATCAGGTGAAGTGCCAAAGAGCTTAACTGACCACTGGGTAGCTGAAAAGCAGGACAACATCTTCCTAAGAATCTCTAGGAATTAGGCTGAGCATGGGTCCAAAGTTGCCTTCAGAGCTAAGCAAGCTGTAAAAGCTCAGTTTAGTTTATCCAGTTGACCATTATTAGTAGGAAATTAGTTTTAATTAGAACTGAAAGTACTAGCACATGATCCTTGGTGATCCAAGGATCCAGAGGATGCCTTTAATTACAGTGGGAATTATACCATCAATTCTGCAGAGGCAGCATCCTGCTCTAGATCTGTAGGCTTTGCAATTAACAATTCATACATGCAGAATTCCAAAATTTAGACATTTTGATGTCTAATGATGTAATAGCCATTTGCACTGCCTATCATGCCTGATCATTTGGACAGCCTTAGTGTTTAGATACTGGCTCATTGACAAGCTTACCGCTGTTAAGAGCTGGATAAGACTGCTGTTCAGTCAATTTATGTTCAGAGTCTGGTTGCTTTTCCTTCTAGACTGAACCGTTCAGCAAAGTACCTGCTTGAAATGGATCTGAGGGACAAGTTCACAGCTTTAATGATTGATGATTACTGTGCTGGCTTGACAAACAACACACCTGATATCAGATATGCTAATAATGCAATGAAAATGGAAGGAAAGTAAGTGGTTATTTCAGTGAACATTCATTCAGCTGGTACAGCTAGTATGCATTTTATGACAACAGAACAATTAAAGTAATTGTATGACAGATTATATGTCCATCACAGTATTTTTTTATACTGTCTAATACTTCACTGTCTGTGTAATATGCGGGGTGGGGGCGGGGAGGTGACAAAATTAGCAACTGAACAGGGCTGCATGTAAGGTGTAGCTCAGGTTGAGCTGGGAAAGGAGCATATCTGTCACATATGCAAATGATGACTACAGGGTTATACATACATCCAGTGAAAACAGGGACCTTTTGAGGGTCTTTCCAAACACCTCCTTACAAGCCACTGTTTGGACCTTCTACTTTTGCATATACAGGCAGATGTGGCTTCCCAACAGTTGCTCCAGCCACGTAATTATTAGTGACTACTTTAGTGTGTATGTGAACTATGAGAGAGTAAGTAAATGCACTGTGTAAACAGTTACCTGCCATTAAAAGCAACTGCTTAATCTGTCAATAAAAGCATCATTAACGAAAGGTGTCCTGAGAAATACTAGTTATCTGGGTACCCCTGCAACTAAATCCCTCATCAGGAAAAACAAATGGTGTAACAAACTTGCTTGTGACTTTGTCCCACTGGTTTGCATTCTACCTTTGCTTCCTCTGAAATGTTTGAGGCAGAGAGTCTTTATTTTTATCTGTAAAATTCCCAGCACAGCTGATGCTGGTTGGGGGTCTGCAATTCATAATAGTGCTTTGTTGTTCTTAACACTAATACTTGGATTTTGTGGAGTAATATGTATAGATTTATGAATTCACAGATAGTCTAATACTGACAGCTGATGACCTTTCATTTTGTATCTCTTCCAGTTCTGTGAGCCTTCAAGACTGGATTGATTTTTCAAACACAAATATTGAGAAGGCGGACAAACAGAGAAACAGTTCTCTGGCACTGAGGGCACTGATTGACAACATCCTCTCTCAGACAGTAAATGATGTGCGCAAGCAATATGAGACAGTAAATGCTGCTTTTAGAAATAGGGTGAAGGAAGTCAAAGATGCAAAACAGAAGCTAGAAACACTCCTTGCAATGGTGAGTGGTAGGTGGGTCAGTCAGCAGAAATGGTGGAAACAGTGGAACAGGGTCATCAACTTGTTCTGTCAGTTTCATGAGCTATTATTCTTTAAAATCTTCACCTTCGCAAGATTTTTTTTCATGATTGTAATGCAAAATCTACAAGCATAGAGAAACAGGAGCAATCTACCTCAAATAAGATATATGAAAACTGAACTTTAATGTGAATATTGAAAAGTTAATTGCAGAGTTTAATTCCCAACTCTTGCTCACTTCCTTTCCAATAAAGGAATAATAATCCTTATAAAACCTTTGTAAAATGTTTCGATGAAATACACCTTAAAACACCATGAGTTTTACTGTGATTGTTAGTACAAAAGCTAGTAAATATGTTGATGCTCTTATTTTAAGAGGCAGTGTGCAGCACTTCCTTCTGTTGGGTTTTTAAGGTGATGGATGAGACTGCTTCACAGGAGAAGAACATTGCAACTTTAGAGAAAGCGATATCTGATAAAGAAGGACCCATTCAAGTGGCTCAAACTCGCTTAGAGGCAAGAACACATCGCCCCAATGTGGAACTGTGCTGTGACATAGTGCAGTACAGGCTAATTAGTGAAGTTCAAGAAATTACAAACAATGTTAAGAGGTAAGGAGGATGATGAAAGAGTTGGAAATTTGTAGAATAGCTTACTGTTTTTTTTTTTTTTTTTTTTTTTTTAARGAATGGGACACTTGAGGGGAAGTTACATGGCTATTTCTCTGTGTGACTCTCCTTCTGCGGGTTTTTCACTAAGTTTCTTATCCTATATGAAAAATATCCATGTTTTTCAGCTGTCTTTATTTTTTTCCTTTTCCTGTTAGGTTAAAGGACACATTGGCACAAGCTAAAGCAGAGCTGAAAGGTCTAAGCCGTCAACAACTTCTCTTGGAGGAGGAGATCCAGGTCAAGGAGAATACACTGTACATTGATGAAGTGCTCTGCATGCAAATGAGGGAATCTGTTTCCATTAACAATGTTTGAAACTGTCACACTATGAGGCTCCATGTGTTCTAAGACATTAGCTTCTGCTCAGAGGCAGGGAGTACCAAGTTGGAGTCAAAAATGCACTACAGGTTCTAGTTTTGTGAGGGAATTAAAGGACACTTAGCATGCCCAGTTCTCTGTTTTACAGATATCTATACTCCCCAGCATTTGATGAAATCTCTCATTTAGCAATAAAGTTACAGAGTAAGAAGGAACATCCCTTCCTCCTGCTCGTTGAGTGCAACCCCTGGTATCTTTTGCCATGGAGTCCAGAATTTGTGGAAGCTAGAGTAGGAGTTCCCTCATAAGCCGGTTATTAGAAGACTGCAGAGGGTAGACCCTTAGGACTAGACATGGCAGGTTTTAAGAACTGGCAAAACAGTATATATCAAATGTAATAGTGAAAAATGTCTTAGTGCTGGGAAAAAAAAAGCAAATGCAAGAATAAATAATGGTGGAGACGTGGAAGGCCAGTTCCCAAATCCAACATTTTAATTTGTAGGATTGTAAAATTGTCCCTTGCATTCCTCTTGTTCTAATGGTATCTCTCAGCATCATTGCTGAAAAGATTCAAATGCCTTACTAATATGCTCCGAAGGATCGGTTCATCATTTGCAGGTGTGACTGGATGTTTTTCTTTCTCTCTGTGGCTTACACCATTGGGTAGGTGATGACAAAATAATTAAGCTCTGAATCAATCAGGTATTTGAACTTCTTGTAAATATCACGCAACAGCCGATCCTCCTCCCTGGTCTCTTGTCGAGCTGTGTAAATCCTGACCTGTGTGCATGAATGGTAGTCATGTCTCTCAGCTACATGGCTCAGCCGTTAAAACTGGTTGCAACAGGAAATCTCTGTGACTAAGAAGGAAGCTAGAGGAGCTAAATTGTTTGGGTTTGAATCAAAATTCCAAGGTTATTACTCTGTTTTCACTCTGGGCTGAGTGAAGACTCAGATTTATCTTCTACCAAAGAATTCTGGAGGAGAATAGGACTCCTTTGGCCCCCACAACAGAGACAACCCTGTGATCTGTGAGAGATCTGTGAGGATCTACTGAAGCTTTAGTCTGGCAGGCAAAGGATTGTGAAAGCATGATTTTCTCTAACTACTGCTGTAGCCTGGCGTCAGTTCAATACAGCATCCTTTTTTTTTTCAGTGAGATATATTTATACCCTTTTGCAGTTTCCTGAGATTCAACCATATGCTTCAAATTAAGCAAAGACCCAAGCACTGGGCCTAGGATGGGACTAGGGATCCCTAGCTTGAACTGAGAGGTGGCAGAGGACCCTATGCCTAGCAAAGACTTGTGCAATAGCTGGGGTCAGTTAACTTTAACAGTATTCTGTGCATGCCTAAATTGGAGAGACTGATTTCTGCGAGTAGCAGTCAGGATCCTTGCATATCACGCTGCAATATAATACAGGGAAGGTGATTCTGTGAATATTTTCATAAATGACCTTTACATGGGGGCAAGGAAAATTGCCTTTGGGGATGGGAGAGAGGAAAAGGAGCTTTGCAGGACTGGTTCTTACCTTTATGGTAGTCAAAATGCATTTCTTTTCTGAACGGTTTTGTAGAAGCTTCTCCATAAAGGTGACACTAAGAAATGCCCAGACTTTCAAAAAAAACAACCTCTTGCATGATAAGATAAGCTGTAGCAGCTCATCATCCAGCAATTCATGGTCATTGTTTACTTCAAGAGTTAATTTCTTGAAAAAAAAAGAACACTGTTAGTACTTATACAGCTCAAAGCTTGTTATTAAAAGCAGAAATAAGCAAATAAATCAACAACGGCTGCTCCAATTTTACCAACAGAAGTTATTGTCAGCAGATCAATTCTGTACATTGGCAATAGCAGAGAATCACATTTATAATTACAATAGCATATGCTATCATAATTGCCACTTTACCATTAAGATGGAGATCTCTTGTGCAATGCACATCATTCTCAGACAAACAACTTTTAATACCATCCAGAAGGTGCCGCACCCACAGCTCATGCCATGGTATTACTTCATGTTTCAGAAATGATTCCAGAAAAAAAAAAATTCATCTAAAGACAATTTCTAGAGAGCTTTGCAAATCTGCAGTATTTGATGGAAAGTCTGCAGTGCAACAGAACTTAAAGTTATAAGGCCATCTGCTTCCATCAAGCATGCACAGGATGGTGCTTATTAACAAAGATCAGCTTAGACCAACTTTGGCATGTATCTTAACATGGGCATCAGTTAATTCACACATACTGCAAAACATCTGTACATTGTCAAAAAGGAGCAAAACTCTAAATGTAGTTTCAGGCAGCCTACAGCCCTGTAAACAAAACATGTATTTTCCTGATATGCCACTTCCCTACAAAAGGGCAGATTTCAGAAAATATGAGAGGATAAGGAAGTTAGGAGGGCAATCTGACACTAGCTTGACATTAGTAAGTAGCAGCATGATGGGGATTTTAACTGGACAAAGATGGTTACTGGGGTGCTGAAATGACTGTCTCTTATGAAAATTACCTTCTGAACATAGAACTCCTGTGGTTAAGCATTCCCATTGATGCCTGCCGTTAGGCAGAAGGCCTGTATGAGTATGAATATTTGCTGAGCCCTGTGATATCACAGTAAGATATTATTACTGCCCCCCTACCTGCAGAACATGTCTGTAGGCTGGGAGGAGGTTGACGAGGGTAGGTCTCATTGTCCAGTCTGGATCACTGAAATAGCAGCTCCGTAAACTGATGCTCCTGACTGGGATCTCTACTAGCAGGATCCTGGCTAGGTGATCATGCTTCATGACTCTTTCAAAGAAGAAGTTCACTTTCAGTTGGGGAGCTCTCTTGGCCAGGTTTGCCCATGACATCCCCCAGACCACTTGCCCATGAGGGTCATGGATGTGGCATTTGATATTCAGGGTACAGAGAGAATGAGCACTGTGCTTACACAAGATGTCCAGCAGTTCATCAGAGATGCAGTTGTAATTGAAAGTCAGGATGACTAGGCTTTGGAACTTAGACACAACTTGGTGGAACAATGTACTGCTGTAGATGGGAAGGTGGAGACTAAAGAAATCTTCAATATTGACTTCTGATATAAAGCTTTTGTTTCTCAAGTAGCTCAGAGAATTTAGAAGCTGACAGCCTTCCTCCAATGTCACTCTTGCTCCTTTTAAGTTGAGATAATCAAGATGTTTGCCCATTCTTTTCAGGAAGGTTCCTAAGTTCTTTATAAACTGAGCCCTTACCATGCTTTTCCAGACAACACGGTCTAACTCCAGGTGCTGGATGCTCAGGGATACGAGGCGGCTGTTGCATTTACCCAAATGTGAGAGAAGACCTCTCATAGTGACTTGAAATTTTCTGGTCAAGACAGCATTGTAAGGATTCAATAACTTGATTTCAAGATGTTCCAAGTACTTGCCAAATTTCTTGACATACCACAGAGCAGTTTCAAATTCAAATGTGTGTGCCCTTGATGGTCGACCATTGAATGTGATGGTTCTGGTTCTCCAGAGTGATCCCGAGTACATGGCTCGACTCCATTTTTTACAGACCATGGCAGCCCGAGATCTGTCCCTGTCATCTAGCCAGTGGAAGACATGCCTCAGACAGACATCTGGCAAACCAGCCCAGCAGCTCTGCTCAGGGTCACTGTCATCTTCCATTGAGGGCGTTTGTTTGTTTGTTTTCTTTTTTGGTGATGAACCAAGCCTAGATGAAGAAAGCTACGGCTAGATTACATGTCATTTCTAACAGAATAGTCTTTCAAGTGAAAAGCTAAGATTGCTTCTTCACATTCAAAAGCAACAATTCCTCCTTTGCCTCTGTACTCAAGCTGTCATGATCAAACAAGTTTTTGGATCAAATTGTGGTCTAACCTAAGTCAAGACAGGGGGAAAAAATAAGAGCAATGTATGATTTAAAAATAAATCACAGTAAGAACACAACACATCTTTCAGCTTTTTGGCCTTCAGTCTATCTGAACAGTCAAGTCATAGGCTCTAGAAATCTTTGGTAAGCCCCAAATAGTTGATAATTTGGGGCTTGATGCTTAGTTTTTAAAAGTATCCCCTATTTTGGTCTCTACAAAGATGAACAATAGTAAGTAAAACTAGCACAAATGACTCTTTTTCAGCCCTCTGCTCATACAAGATGTGCAGCATCTCATCAAAGCCCAACTCATTTCAATAGTGTCCAGTGATAGGATATGAAGCAATACGCATATACTGACACAGAGGAAATTCTATCTGAAAATATGAACACACATTTTAACTGTGAGGATGGCTGAACACTGAAACAGTTTGCCCAGAGAAACTGTGGAAACTCCAATCTTAGACTTTATCTAACTCTGCTTGAGTATGTGAGGGCTAGATGCTCTCCAGAGCTCCATTTTGTTCCCAGCTATTCTGTGATTATTTGATTTTGTGATACTGTGCCTAGATAATCTGAGGTAATACTCTGCCAAGGATTATGGTACAATCTGTTTTTAGGCTAACAAGGAATGTAAGCTGCTCTATCATAAGAATTATCAACTTAATAAAGTCAAGTAGGATATAAGGCTCGTGAGTCGGGAGAGCAATTGGGTAGTAGCAAAACAGGTAAGTTAACAACCACACAAAGTTACCAGTTCTGCTATCCAGTGTGTAAGCACTCAGATCTTCAAGCACATTTCCACATCTGATCTTCTACCTCCAAAGTTCATGACTTTTAGCTTTCTGAACCTCCTGATGCTGTCCTTCCTTCCTCCTGCCAAAGTTCAGCCATTGCCAGGGAACAAAGAGGTAACCTTTGTGATGTCATAGCAAAGGAGGAAGAAAAGCAACAAGGCCAAAGCCAACTCCAGCTGAGCTGAAGGCAAGGCAGAAGAATGCAAACTGTTGAGTAGAACCACTGAAAGAGAGAAATACAGGCCAGAAGCTGCAGGTCAGGCACAGGCTGTATTTCTTGCCCTGTCCCTTTTTGGCAATAAGGTAATGGACCAAGCAGCTGAGCAATAAACAGCCAAGAAAAGAAATTGTGAGAGCTACTTCTTTCCAATTATAAATCGCTAACTTCAGCTGCAAAACACAAACTAGCTCCCACTGTTTTCATCAGCACATTTACAGATCAGGCTGACTACCAGTTGGCTCTTCAAAGCTGCAAATAAAGCAGGTTTGCATGCCCTTTAGCTATTGACGGAGAGGTACACCTTCATAATACACTTAACTCTCATCTCAATGTCGCCTAAGTCTTACCGTGGGATAAGGTTTACCTTGGGGAATGAAATACATTACTATGAGTAGGGGATATTTATTGAGCTGCACTTGCCACTGCACACTTCTCACTTGTCACTGAAAGGGGACAAACACCATAACTTGAAAATTTTAACTCTTAACAAGAAAACACACAAAACAATGGCAAAGCATAAGTGTTACTGCACAGCATCCATGGGTCAACTTCCCCATGACTCTAGGTTCTGTGTTAACTAAGCAGTTGTCCCTAGTTGTCAGCTCTGAGTTTAACTTGTAATTAAAAGCAGGTGGAGGAGGGGGGAGCAAGCAAACGAACAAAAAACTGCTGCAGCCCTTTCAAGATTTCTTTTTTTTCCAGGTGGAAATATCTTGAAATAAATGTTTTATATTTGTCATGTACTAATTTTCCTCTGGGGGCGGATTTAAAACAAAAATCTGCATTCTTGGTATGTGGCCTTTCTCTGCTGCGAGATCAAACCCCAACAATTTCTGCTAAAACACTGAGCAATCTAATTACATATCCACTCAGCAAATGCAGAATGTGCCAGTGGAGGGAAAAACATTCAGTGTTTGGCCCAGAATAAATAAATACATAAAGCAACAGGAGCAATGACCTGGATTCCAGGCTGGGCATCCTGCTCTCCGGACACTTTCACCGTCCTGCGTGTGATGGCGGTTGTGGTGGCGACTCCGCTCCTGCTCCTGCCCCGCCAGGGGGTGGTGCCAGGCTGGTCCTCGCGCAGTCGATGGGGGCGGCTCGGGGCCGTTGCGCCAATGCGCAGAGCCGAGGTGGGCGGTGCGTGGTTTAAATGCGGCGGCGGGCGCGTAGCGGCCGTTTATCTAGGGAGGTGGCGGCCGCTTGCCTCCGTCTTCTGTTGCTATAGCGGGAAGCTCGGCCGCCAGCGGTGTTGCGGAGATCCAGTCGCAGTCCGTGTTTCTCAGGTGAGAGAACTGGGTCTTCTCTCGTCCCTGAATATCTTGTGGGTGGAATAATGTACTAGCTTGAGCTCAGCCTGGCTACTGCCTCACCTATGCACTGCAGAGCTGGTGCTGCTAGAGTGGCTGGAGCTGGCCAGAGGGAGCCTGGCTAGGAAACTCCGGAGCTCTGTGGAGCATGAGGCAAACACCACTTAAAAGAGTAAAGATTGCATTAAGTGCTTGTATTACTCAAGTTTTGCTCAAGCAGTGGAAACTGCTTGGATGAGTCTGGGGGATGGCACCTGGGCCTGTGATGAATGCTGCACATGTACCAGAAATTCAGCTAGAGCTGCAAGGAATCCCAGAGTGATTGGTATAACTGCAGGGATGCAGCAGGAGCTAGAGGCAGCAGCTGTGCTAGGTGCATGTGGGGTTCTGGAGGAAGTGGCCTGCTATGCTGCTGCCTAGTACCAGTCTGAAAGCAGCCCAAATGCAGCCTGAGCAGGATCTTACCTTTTGGGTGTAGCATCCCAGTAAAAATTTTCAGTAAAAACTTGTCAATAGTAATTATTATCTTATCAAAACGAAACATGATCAAGTGTGGGATAGTTACTTAGTCCCAAGTAAAAGTCTGCTCAATTTTAATTTTGCTGCATTGTGCAAATGTAACCATGTATATCATAGAAACATTTCCATTCTTCATTTTCTACTCAGGTGTATTTTGCTCCATCTTTTTCCTTATTCTGATTGCTTTAGGTATACATTTAACTGAGAACTGGACCAAGATGGTGTCTGTACTCCAAAACGTCAAGACTACAATGGGCTGGCGGAAACACCAGCTTCTAGCTGACATCAATGAGAATGAGAGCCCTGTGCCTGACAAATTCAAAAGAAGGGCGCCTCTCAGTTCTCTCAATACTATATGCATGTGTCTAAGGAAGCGAATACCTTTAAAAGAAGTACAGCTGAATTTCCATGAGACTCCAACTTGGGAAAGTCTGGAAGGAAAAGACAAGTATCAAACTCTCCAGAGTATTAGAAAAACAGCAAAAAACACTTTTGGAACAGTGTCCCAGGTATTTTGTCTTTGCAGTTGATTGTAGGTACAATTTAGTTCTCGCTTTGACTTCTATACTTAGATTTCTGGATGCGCAGCATGCTTTATGCCAGAGCTCCTATTCTAGGCACTGTGCAACAGTTGTTTTACATTTGTCAACTAGTAAAATCTTCAGTAGCAGCCTTTGCTAGGCTATAGAAAGGGAAATTTTGGATCTAGCAGAACAGGGAGGAAGGTGAAAGTGTGAGCAGTTCCAACAACATCTTCCTTTTCTTAAAAAAAAACCTCAAACCCCACCCTTTCTTATAGCTTCATGTTTGACAGAAGGAGAAGGGTGGGTAGATAAGACCATGGCTAACAAAATTATGTTTCTGAGTGTATATTGGGTATTCTGCGTGTATGTGTGTATATTTTTGTTTGTTTTTCCTCTTTATCATTAGCATATTTCCTGTTATAGCCAATCAAATTGACAAAAGCTGGTAGTTGGTAGCAAGACAAATTCAAGTTTGATATACTTTTTAATATACTTTTTCTGGTGGCAGAAGTGTGGGGTTTTTTTTTTAAGCGTTCTAATTGTGTTAGAAACCCTGGCTATTTCCTGCAAAAAAAGCAGCAGGATCTTTCTTTGCAATGCCTGAAGCAGTTTTTGACAAATATCAAAACTTAGGGGAGCAAATGACTCCAACTTGAACGGATACAGCAGGATTAAGAAGCATTCATGGTAGGCTAAACCTGATCTTAAAATCAAGAGCAAGGGATTCTGCTTATGTTTTTCTGCTTCCAAATTCTAGGCTGTTGTCTTCATTTAGCATGCTGTGTCTACCAATATCTATTTCAGAAAATACAGAAGTCTTGTCAAAATCCAGTACATTCACTAGCGGCCTTTCCAAACAAATCCATTGCCAGAAGCAGCTGTGCAGCCACTTCCTTCAAGAAGAAAGGCACTTCACCTCAAACTCCTTGCCATAACAACAGTGTTACTCCAGCAGCCAGCTCCAAAGGCACCCCAAGATCCAGCAAGAGAGCCTTGTTTGGGCCGAGGAAGGTCACACGGCTGAGAGAATGGAGGAGTTTTTCTTGCTGGCTTGGTAAAGATGCTGTCCCACTCCGAAGATCAGGGAGAGCAGTAGCACTGAAGAGTCCTTACTCATCACTCTGTCAACAGAAAGACGTATGTTATGCTTTTGTAATCTTTACGGCTTTTTTTCTCCTTCACTAATGTGGTTAGTGTACCAGGTGAAAGGCAAGACATGAAGGTTGCCATCCTATTCCACTGAAATGGTCTGCTGATAGAATAATCAAAAAAGTACTAATATCTCTATATAGAGAGGGACAGAGTACTGCATAAAACTGAACTGTGAAATTTCATTTAGTGCTGTGAAAAGAGCAAGCTTTGTCTTTATCACTTTCTCACCATGTTTCTCAGGACTAGCCCCCATCTGACTCTAGAATATACCAAAATTCATTGCTGATGCATGCAGACCAATTTATTGAAACAGTGTCTCACTTCTACTTAGCAGCTTTGGGAAAGTTAGAGTTATTTGTGTTGCAGAGATACTTGAATAGTTCTGTTTATCCTGTATGAAGATTTGTATAGAGAGATTTCCCTTGTCTCAGATCTAACACAAACTAAAGAGCTGTGAGCTAGGGAACTACTTAATAGGACACAGATGTTTTGTCTTGGTTGAATTCACATGAGAAACATCAAAACATCAAAACCAGAATCTGAATCCAAATCTCATGAATCTGAATCCAGGGCTTGAACTGAACATAGCTGTCTAGGTGGTAAAGAGAGTTGCGCAGTAGCTAGTAAGTAGAATTCAGAATATGGTTGCTAGAGGTCTCAATTTTTGAATAAAGCCCTGAGATAACTAGTTCTTTACAGGTAAAGATAGTGGGTTGGATTGTGTCACCTAGTTAGGGAGTCTTGTTTGCTCTTTAGTAAGGACTATTGTTTGCAGAGAGTTTGACTGCAAGTTGGAACTTGTCTCCTCAAGGATTTGCCGACTGAAGTGTTTCTCCCAGGTGTTTGAAGGTGCTTTGTGAGAGGAGAGGCAAACACTGCTAAATGTCCTCCCAAATCCAGCATCCTTCACCTCCAATTCAGGTGTATTCAAATGCAGTATAATGGTCTCTGTAACTCTGGGATGAAGAACAGGTGCAGAACTGTCTCAGCTTTAATGTAGCACAGTCTTTCTCTCCAAGAGATTTGAACAGATTACATTTGCAGTTGGACTTAGATTTACTAAAATCTGTCAAATGCTGCCCTTGACTTGATGTTTCTTGCTGTCAAAATCAGATTTGTGCCTGCTAGAGGAACTTTTTCATCCTATGTGAGAAAGGTACATCTCTGTCACTGTCTTAAAAAACACCAGTACAGGCTTGGCAAAAATACTTTTTTTATTATTGTTATTAGAGACTTAGCTATAATTGGTGCTTGCCCATTTAAAAGAAGAGAGACTTTGTGTTTTATTAGTTAGCTTTATACCTATGAATACCCCATGAAAACATTAAATCAAAAATTTAAAGGATGCAGAAGCCTCTTGTACTATGAGGATGGTAAGCAGGCTGGTGTGTTTGCAAGGGTTCTGTCACGGAGAGTTAGATGTATTGGGACAATAAAAACTGAAGGTCAGTGGTCTTGACACTACACCAATTCCTTAAAGCCCTTTTTCTGTTAGAACTTTTGATGATTAGCATTCATTAATTGAAGTCAAACATCTAATCTTGCATCAAAATCAAAGCATAAAAATGTAAGTATTTTTCTAGAGTACTTCTATGTGTATTGCATAATCCCAGAAAAACAACTTTTACCAATAGGCCCATTTTTAAATAATTAGACATGATTATGGGTTAATTCCTGTATCAAGCTAATGATCATATATGTTAAAAGGTCACTTAAATCTCACTCCTAATGTTCTTCTGTTTGTTAGCAATATGAAAGTTTCTCCTATTGATAATGAAGATACTATCAACCAGGTAATGTAGTATTTCACTTACCTTGATTTTATCTGCATGGAGAAAACCTGCTGTTTGCAAACAGGAGAGACATACTACCTTGCACACTTTTATTAAAAAAAAAAAAGTCTTACCATATGGAACCATAGGATTTTTCCTTGTTTTACTAGTGCTGCCTGTCTCTGATAGAGCAGATCATTGTGCTGTTGTCAAACTTGGCCTCCATGCTGTTGATTAGAGAAAGGTCATGGGTTAACAATGAACCACAAGTTGGATTTCTGAACAAACAGCAGCTTTTCTTACCTCAGAACAGAAAACTAATGCCTTTGGTCACTTAGTTCTTACTGAACTGAATCAACCTCACTTCTACTACCTGGCAGCAATTTCAAGTGTTTCCTTGATGTCTTAGTGATGTATGTTGCTTTCATTGAGTGATGTGATCCAGCATGTAGTGTGCTCTGTCACTTACTAGATTGTAGGTTGTCTGTTAATTACTTGTGCTAGAATGTATGGACAGCTCCCAGTAAGCTTATTTCACGTGATTTTATGTTCTGATATCAATTGTCATGAATTTTGGTATTTCTCTTCTCATTTCACCTTTTCCTTGGAAAAAAATTGAGCCAAGGTATCGCTAGCTGCCAGCTCAATGCTGTGTTCCAATGTTTCCATGGCAACAAATTCTTCTATATTGGAAGAAATGCCTCTTTTGCTAATTAAAGTGTTACAGTACTTTGTATACTGCCATTCTGTCCCATGGATGGAAAACAATTAAAACATGTCCTTGTTAGGGTTTAGCACTGCATTTAACACTGAAAGCAGTTTCTCCCCAGCATTGCTCCTGCCCCATGTACCATTTTTTTCAGCAATTTGTGTGACAACCAGTCACAACTTGATAAAATCAATGTTGTGGACTTCATGCTGCTAATAGCACTCCCATTCTTTTCTGCAGGCAACAAGCAACACCAAACTACAACTATCTAATGACATAAAATTCTGGTCTGTTCATCAGTCTGGGAAACTCAAGCTATCAGAAGGCAAGCAAAGAATCTCCCATCAAGCAGTTTGTACTTAGACAATGGCAATAAGCAGTGTTATTTTAATGGGCCTATATGAAAGAGAACTGTGTAAGACCTGATAAGGTTCATCCTGCTTTGAACATAACTGATTGTGCTATTATGCAGCTATCACATTTATAATTCTTCTTGACAGCTCAGGTCTTTCTGTCTCTTGCTTTCCAAGTGAACAAGGGAATCAAATTTGTAGTTTATAATGTATTATGCCCTAATGGTATAATAAGGGACCACCTTGAATGCCTTGCATAAGACAGTAAGTATTTTCATAGTATTAGATACTATGACCAGTAGGGATGGCCAGAGCAAGGGCTGCTGCTCTGTAAATGATCAACATAAACAAAATCTATTTAGATGTTCCTTTGCAAAGTATAGGTACAGTTCTATTAACCCTTCAAGGTCTAACAAATTTCTTAAACACTAACAAAGCAAAAGCCACAGCTTTATGAAAGCTAAACTAGATAAGAAGGGTTGTTTGAATTCTGATGAAAACATCCTTGCAAGGCAGTGGACTTTCTGTAAAACTGCTCAAGCCACAACGACGGAACTGTTAGGATCCCAATTCATGTCTTGAGTTGCTATTAATAAGCCCAATTAAGACTATTTAAACTACTTCTGGTCCAGATAGGGCAGCTCTGCTTTATTTCTTGCTGCTATTTTAAACAGCATCTTGGCAATGGAGTTAAGCATTCATTTAAATTGTCTTTCAATTATATTCAAAAATCTGTTGCTTCAATTAGTTATAAGTGATATTAATGTCATTAGCTAATATAACACAGTTGTATTATTTAAGTATGCTAAACATTTGATATTTGTATTTACCTTCTAATTACTTTTAAGAAAGTAGCATTTGTTTGAGTTGTTGTTTTTTTGGTATATTAGTTTAACAAAGTTAAATCTTTAGAACTAAAGCAAAGATTTCTCAAGCTTTTAGTGCTCAACACCAGGGTTGTGTTTTCCATGGCAGTGGCTTTGCGTAAGCTTGTCAGATTATTCCAGTTATATAAATGACTCTTTACACAAGATTAATTTGGGGAAACCATCTTTCCTTACCACATGCACCTTAAATGTTTGTTTGGTGAAACTCGACCAGCTACAATTCTAATGGTATTAAATAGAAAGAAAGGAAACTATCATGTACAGTTCTCATGTGTAACTATGGATTTTTAAACTTGCTCCTGATTTTCTTGGTTGTCAAACTGCTTAAAATATTGACATTTATGAGCACTGGAAGCTTGCAAACAGCTCTGATTTTTAGTGTTTCAGATGTCTTCCCGCCCACCCCAAGCCACTTTCCTATATAGAACAGTAGCCTGTAGCTTGTTGGGTTTTTTTGAATATACTGCTACTACTTTTTCAAAAGCTTTCACAAGCATGCTGTCTGCTTATTTAAGTATTGTCTAATACTACTATTTCCCTTCAAAAGAGATATTGGAATTCAGAGGCTGACTTCTATACATAAATCTAAGTCTTATTCAGGAAGTCCTTAGGCATTAAGCAGACTCTCTTTTACCATTTCTACCAGGCACAAGAACATGCCTGTGCTTAAAACTGCCTACCCCAGTGGTAAGAAGAGCCTGTGATATGCTGTTTATTTAAAGGCAAAGAAGACTTTATCGACTAACTTGTTATAAGATTTTAAAAAGCAGCTCACATTGAAATCTACAGTGGTTATAAAAAAAAATCTGACTCCTTAGTTCATATTAAATCATTATTGTGCATTTTTAATCTTTTTAAGATTCAGCCATAAGAAATATAAACATTTGTCACCATATACAACCTTTTCAATGACAAAACAATATTTAAAAGTATACATTTAATAAAACTATAGACTGAAAGAACATGTTCAAGTTTTCTCACAGGTATTCAGTTACAGAGTAGCCTGCCCCTGCCCTTCCCCACAAATAGAAAAATATATGCAGTAGATTTGGAGTTCTGTGAAAGGACTGCCCTTCTGAGTCCTACAAAAGTCATCCCCTCAACCCACCCAAATCTTCATCCTTAAAGCTCTTAAGTTTTAAGCAGTCTTTTAAAGTTATGTCTTCATCTTAAATTCCAGTATCTCCTTCACCCAGGATTTTACAGTGAAACTTCTATCTTACCTTTTAAAATTCTGTCCACTTTAATAAATGAACTGTCAGATTTAGTTTTTATTTCCCCTCCTCCTCTTCTTGCCCTAATACCCAATTATGAAGGTACCTTACTGAGATTAAATGTAAGCAGAGAATAAATTGTCATCCCCTTACTCTAGCCTTGAACTATATGGTAGGAAAAAGGGATTAATTCCTAATTTCAGTCCCAGAGAACAGGATTCCCCCTTCTCCAGGCTATTTTATATTTCTGAAAATGGAGCTCTTTTCTTGTAAAGTGTGTTACCACTTCTATTTTAAATGGGGATGGAACTTCAGATCTTCTATAGGAACCTGGAGTTACACATGAATGATTAAACAGCAATTAAGTCAAATTACTTGTGAAAACTACTCCATCTACTACACAGAGCTATGAGAAATCACTGTTTTTAGGGAAAGTGAGAGGAGGTTAAGTTAGTTCTGTGTTGAGGGAATTCTACCAACCGCCAGATGAGGGTGAAAAGTGCTCCCTTTTCACCTGCATGTCTCACATGAACAAATCATTTTAGAAATCACAGAATCTTGAATTTAGACTCATGATTTCTTGAATGTATAAATGCTGAATTTAGACCTCATGCTTCAAGCTGGAACCAGAGAAAATAGTGAAATCAGTGTACAATGCCTTTCTCTTCCTTAATAAATCCATAAGCTTGTGAAAACTGACTATAAACCAATCTAATATTTCCAGAACATACTTACCTTTCTGAGGTTTAAATACAACAGGGGAATAAATAGCTTTTTCTTTTTTTTCTTTCTTTTTTTTTTTTCAGGAAAAATAGTTGCTCTTTTAATTTTTTAGATTTTAAAATCTACTGCCTTCAGCTATTATTATTTAGCAGAAAACCTTTTAAATTTAATACAAGAAACAATACAGAAAGAAGGAAAATATTCATGTTTCTCTTAAATTTAGGCTGATGAATGCAGAATAGCAGCACTGACCGTAACGTACAGGCAGTACTGCCCTTGCCTAAAGACTACACCACAGAAGTAGGACAACTACTAAGAAAAACAAACAAGAAAAAATTTGCAGAATGTTGGAGCTTTCAGTCAATTGTCATTTTCTGCTAAGTTTAATAGTAGATTAAATTGTATATGTATTTTCCTTTGTATTTTACTGATAGTGGCTACATGGAATTTGAACTGAAACAGTGGTGTATGTTTTTGCTTTGAGATAATTTCCTTATGTCCTAAAGGAATAGGAGAGGTGATCTGTAAGAAATTAAAGATTCCATTGTCATCTAATCAAAATGGCAGCTGACTCATGAACCCCCAAAACAAGAATGATGATTAATGCCATGTTATTTTCACACCCGACACAATTCTATGCTGAGTAATATATATAAACCATGTCACAAAACTAAACGATATTTTGGTCAAGCAAGATTCTGTACCAAGAGCACTAGTGTAGGTAAATATTTTGCTTTAAACATTTCTTATTCAAAATAAGCAATTTGGATCAACATTACTATTCAGATCTGTGGAATATTCTGCAGTCTTTTTACAGTTACCTTTATTTCAAACATTCCTAACAGGATATCAAAATTGAACTAACAGCCATTATAAAAAATGCACATTAGTTATAGATTTGCTGTGCAAGCTGAACAAAAAGCTTTACCTAAGGGGCTATAGATGCAGTAACTATACACACAAGCACAAAATATACCATAGTTGTGAAGGTCTGTTTTCACAATATCACAGATAACAGTCCACCACTGCTATTAATAACTGCTTCCTCCCTCCCCTGCCCCCCCCACTGTGAACGTAAATATCGGATCTATATCAACCAGTGACAAACATAAATATGTTTAGGTGTGGCCTTCCCTGTGCATTGACTTATGCTACTGCTTCAGTAGCCATTGGAGTAACAAATTCAGTATCCCTAATGTTTCAATAATGCTTCCTCCATTCCACAGGTCAGAAGATTATGTGCTTTTTTGTATTAATCATATTAATCAGTCTGGAAGCACTAAAGGTGCTGTAACTATTGATGGGTCTAAGCATGCATTCCTTCAGCATCCCTGATTCCCCGACTACTTTGTCCCTTTCCCCTCTGCACATGTTTTAACCCTCTTACAGCCTATAAAGTTCATGACAGCAAAAAAGCCTGTTTAAGAGCATTGGTAATTATTTGGTGAAAACTGAACTAAAACTGAATAAAAACAGGCATCCACTTCCAAACTGAATGACTATGAACTGCTACATACACTTTTGTGTGGACAAAGCATAAAACTGAAGTTCTGATAGGAAGAAAATGTTTTAAGTGGTAACAAGAGACTAAACTATATGGTAAAATTAGTGATTCATCAGGCAAATATCAAGCATGAATATAACTGCAAAACCTAGTGTTTCTACATGCATGAGATACCGTTTTCCACTGCCACAACTAGGCTGTTACATTGCCAGTCTAGATGTGAGATGTCAAAATCATAACCACCTCTTTTGTACTTGCACTTCTAACAAAACTCATCAGTTTAGCAGCAACTTGCTAGTACTTTCAAAACAAATGCCTCTGGCAGTGAATCCTTCAGACATCAGCTCCTCATTAGCATGAAGCATTAAACTCCAAACTGATGCCTGTAACAGTGTTTGCAAAAATATGTACTTGGAGGCATGTGATCAGCTGGCAAACCATTCTATCCCTGAGCAGTAATTAGTGTTGGAAGTATATAAAGGCCATGCAAGCTTCTGTGCATTTTAGGAAATGAAGTTGGAAAAATATTTTCAGCTTAACTTCAATGTCATATACATTTTTACCATTCTAAAGCATGCACACAGACCAGGAACTTACTTTCACTCCTGAAGTGATATTACTCTTAAATGAAAGCACAATGACTGCTATAAAGGTGACAGAGCTACTAAAAGAAATACATAAAACCAGAGCATTCATAACATGTTTTCTTGCAAAATTAGTAATCCCAGGAGATTTCTCCTTTCTTGTGTTCAGACGTCACTTCTTCTAATGCCTGCCACAGAATTCCACAGAGATGTTTTGTTTTGAAAAGGGCAAATTTGGGTCTTCCTACCACAATAACTCAAAACTGAAGAACTGATTTGGGGGTCTCTTGGCTGACAGAGGTAGACAGCAATAGGTTTGAAATTTGCATCAGGCACAATAAATACTAACAGCAGATATATGATATATGCAATGCTTAAAAAAAATATAATTTTAAACTTTGCAATCTATGTTGCTTCAAAACTTCAAAACTGGGTAGTGAGTTCCTCCCCTGCAAACCTTTGATTGCTTTGCCCATTTAAACCTCACAAGTGAGCACATGCTGGAAATAACATTTGAGTGGGCTTGCTATGACAATATCAGAACAACTACCAGTTATTGTGGCATCAGAAAAAGAAGGCTGTGCCAAGGCCAACAAGCATTTACATTGTTTGGAATATATAAATTATATACTTACCAGAGACTGAACTACTTACAGTATCTGATCTTTTCAAAGCATGTACCCTGGGCATTTTGTTGGCAGCTGCCAAAACAAGGTACACTTGGTAGGAAGGATCACAGAACAAATATCAGACATGCCTTTACTGCATTGACATCTTACTAGCTCTGGCAGCTATACTAGCAGTGAGCTGGACAGAGGAGATGGAATCTGCTGTCTGATACAACTTGTGTATTCTTCTCCTTACTGCAGAGGACAAGAATAAAGAGCGGGTCAAGATAGAACACAGAAAATCTGCTTCAAGTTTGGGGTTAAAGAGCTGTGTATGACACTGCTGGAGGAAGGCGGGGACACATGCAAGCCTAAAAATTACTTCAGTGAGTAATTCAAGTTTTTTGAGATAGCTGATTTGGTACAAAAGCATAAAGAAATCCAACCCCACACAATGTAGCTACCTGCTCCTAATTAGAGCTATTAAACTCAGAGTTTAATAGCTTAAAAGTTCAGAGGAGTTGACCTCTCCTTTTGAAGAAAGTGTTTTTATAAAACCAAATTGCTGACGTACCAGAGATCTTTCAGTAAGTTCAAAGTAGAATTTAAGCATGACTCCAAAGAGGCAGCAACTTTGGCAATCTTGCCAAACAATAAACTGTTTAAATAAACCAGAGATCTCAATTTATAAACTAATTGGCTGCATTTTAAAAAAGAAGCCACATTACTATCTCCTCAAGAAAGCACACACACTTTTGGGTAAAAAGGGAACACAGAATTAGGTTTACTTCTGCAGCATCACCATGATTTTCCATATAGTTCCTGATTTGTTTTACGTGCTAACATTTAAAACTGACCAACAGAGAGACTGTTGACTGTTTCTGTTCCAGTTACAGACTAGGAAAACTTGAAAAAAAAAAAAATCCCCTCTAGACTGTTAAGCCTGAAAAAGTTTGCAATCAGATTTTTCAGATTTTAATATTTAAATAAAAGTTTTTTTCTGTGCACTTATAACTTCACTGCATGCTTGGAAGCAAGCTTAAGTTCAGCTTAATAATGAAAGTTCTCTTGTTGAATTTAGTTCAGCATAAGTACTTGCACAAAGATTTCAAAAAAGCTACATTTAACTAAGTACAACATTTACTTTTGAAATATTCCTACTGAGTGAAATTTTCAAACATTTTACTTCTAGTAACTACATTGATGAAGCTAAGAAAAAAAGTAAATATTTAGGAAAATGTCTATTTGACAACTGTATGTTGGCATACTCTTTCTTTGAAACAGAAATAATATATGTTAAATGTTACAGACTGACCTTAACAAAACAATTGCTATAAAGCATAAGAAAGTAAAAATCATTATGATGATTTTTTTTTTCCTCCAGTATAAATATTCTAGTTAGAATAATGAAAAAAAAAATTACTCTGAAGTTTGGAGATCCCTTAGTAAAAAGGTTCCCTGTAGCTTACCATCTTCGGATCCACGTCTCAGTCTGCTATGATTATAGCCATTTCCTTGCTTGGAGCAGTTCACATATTTTGCACAGTCACTAAGTTCCACAAAACAATGGGATCTTGTACACTTTACACATCACTTGGTATACAGCAACACTAACTGCTTCAGACTGCAGAGACATTTATTTCTAATGTGAAGCATTTACAATCTACTTCAGAAGCAGACTTCTATTTACTTGATGCCTAGCACCTCACAAATGAGTGCTCCTGTTGGTGTCTGTTCACCAATTCTGCAAATTTAAAGAAAATCTTGGGTCTAAGGCACCCAAGGCATTTTGCCATATAAATCCTGACCACCCATTATTGTGGTTCCCAAAACTGCTTCCCTTGGAAATGTACAGTCTTTTCAAAAGCAAAGCAGCAACAGATACAACTAGTTTTTAAAGTGTAAGCTTTTGCTGTAACCTCCAGGATTTATCCTAGTTAGCTGGTATCACGGTCCTTCCTTCGAGCAAATTCAACCTACTACACCTTTTTCCTCTTATTGCACATTTTATTATATTTATTATAAAATATACCATAAGACATTTCCTGTTACTATTGCAAGTACTTCAGCATTGCAGTTTCAGATTGTTTTAAAGTTTCCCAACAAACATGTCAAAAGCAAAAAAGTGGAAGTTCCCAGGTTGGTGTAATAATGCAGATTCCAGAGAAGGGAAGACTGAGGTACAGATCTCTCCCAGCCTCCTACTTTGAAATTGCCTGAATATTACCTTTGAGGCATGCCATGCCTACAAGCCTAATGGAGTGCACCCAAGATCTGTATCTTCCATCTTTCTAGGGGACAGATTCAAATTTGTGAACTCCACCTCGGACCCACGCAATGGAGGGCAAATGCCTATCATGATCTTTGTCTGACTCGGGCTGGCTCTGGGCACGCTCTGGTTTGGGGTTGGAAGAAGGTGGGTCAGGTTGCTGCACAGACATAGTCCTACGGAGATGGTTTCTCTTGCGCAAAAACTCAGGTTGGGAATGGAGGCCAAAGCTGCCTTTTCTCAAGATCATCCGAGAGTTGTTTTTTTTGGATCGTGAATGGAGACTGAACTCCAGTGAAGCCAAATGGGCTGCATAACCTTCACTGAGAAACTGAAATGGGGAAAAAAGAGAGAAATCCATCAGTTAATTGTAATATTCAGTAACCCAAAGACAGATTCCATATTAATGAGACATCTAGCTGGTTAAACTTGCTAATAGACTTGCTGCCCACCCCCACCCCAGAACACTATTTCTTCTCTTAATCCTTTGTATGCAAACATTTGCACATATACACACATGCAGGTATGAGGATGTACATTTGTTTGCTCCTCATACAATTTCTTTATTTTGTAACAAAAGTACTTACTTGACACTGTGTCTGGTATTTCTTTGTTGACCTTCCAACAATGTAGATTTGAGATGGTGACAGAGCCAAAACACTGTATACAGAAATATCTTTCATGGAACCATATGCAGCACAGATTTTGATGTGGCACTGAAACAAGGCAAATATTACTTCCACTGTGAATGGTGAGTATTGATCACCAAATATGTAACAGGACAATATGTGTTTGCAGTGAAGCAGCAGACAAGCTCACTGCTAGCAATGTAATTCGGTAAACCACAGAAACCTGACTGCCTGCAGGCCAGAGCAACCACATACATACACACAGACAGGAAAGAAGAGACAGTTCATTTACTCTTTTGTAATAACATAAGCCAGGAAGTCTTCTCTGGATGTTTTATTAGCCTTCTTTACTCCTTAAAAGTGAGGAAAGGAATGAGGAATGACAAAAGTACTTTGCAATAGCCAGTGAGATTCACTGCTCAAACAGAAGGGAGATCTCTAACTTTGCTGAATGATGCTATCTGGAAAAAGTTTTAAAGATATAAATGCTTCTAGTACCTCTTGCATGAGATTCCGGAGAAAAATAGTCTTTTGTCGCAGTGGGTCATGAACAAGTCCATCTGAGAAGAAGATCATTCCTTGTGGAAAGTTGTGTTGAGACAACCAGGAAACCACACGTTGCTTTTGCATATCTGGACGGCCAGTGATATAGATGATTAGATATCCCAGATCTTGCCAATGCCTGTCAGAAGTAGCAGATAAGTTGTGTATGTAAACAAAGAGAAATAACAATCACAGGTCAGGTCAGTGTTTCTTTTTGCTCAACACAGATTCAGTTAGAAGTGTGGCATAATCCTTCAACAAGTGGAAAGCAGCATGGCCAAGTCTTTGCTTCTACTGAGGAGTTAGGTAATAATTTCTGCATTTTGAGAAAGAGGGAGGAAAGCAAAAGACAGTGAAGATCCCTCTGAAAATCAATCATATCTAATGTCAAAGCAGAGAAATGCATATGTAAAGAAGCCCAGCCTCCTCTTTTTTCCCTATTGACAGATAAATCTGTCAATTTTCCCTATTGACAGAGATTTATAGAAAGGACCATGCAAACCTAACACTTACCTAACAACATCAACTGCCCCAGCTCGGACTTTGGGGTCACTTCCCATAATCGACACACTTGCTGCAAATGAACCATCAATGCTGAAGACCACACATTCCATTCCTCGGGGAAGCACGGTCATATAACTTGTGGCACTGCTCTGGTCCCCTCTGGAGAGTCAAAGCAATAAGTACTTTTTTTTTTTTCTAAAGAATTATTAGAACGTATTTTCTGCATATTCTGGTTAAAACCTAAAATGAGGTCTGTCTGGATCAAGAGCTTCAAAAATATCTCAGCTAGAGCTTCTCATTTCAGCCATACACAAGCTGAATAAAACTTTCAGTTTCTTTTAGGATAAAGCTTTCCAACAGTAACTTTGGAAGTTGACTTCACTGAACAGTAACGTTTGTACAAATACACTGAAAAACAATAGCAATGCAAACTCCATCTCAAGAATTAAAGTGGTTCCTTCGACCAGTCTGATGTCAATAGATGAACACTTGCTGAGAACAGGGTAATACCTTGACTATTCATTTCAGGAAGAGGGTTTGTCACCAGTCTGAAGAATACAGAGCCGTACTGCTTGCAGCAGTCTTTCCCCGTTGAGCAAGCTCTGACTTAACCCAAATCATATACTCTTGCAGTCAAAGGGCTGATTATGATCATTCAATCCCTGTCATGCAAGGTCAAGCATCACTAAATTGAATTGCACTAAGGATTTGTGTTGCAGTAGAAATGAGGCCCACTGAGTGGCATGTAAAAACACAGCTCTTACTTAAAATCTAAACTGACAATGCAGTGAAAGGACGAAGAAAAGATGCATCAAGTCATTACTGGGAAACTGAACCAACAAGAAATTAAAGTCATTTGCCCAAGTCTGTTGCATAATCCAAACCAAATCCAAATCCCTTCCCCATTTTACAAACATTGATGTTCTCCTGATCACAACAGCCTGCCACAGCTGTAGTTCCAGCTTAGAACTATTACCTGACCACCATTTTGATAGGATACACGCCAACTCTGAGCCTCCTCTGTTCGGGTATGTTGTATGATATTCGACCACTGCTGTTGGATATCTCTGTGTCAAAATACACCCATCTACCTGAAGATGGCTCAGTCATTATGAAGATATCAACCTGTAAAAATGACAAAGCAGTCTTCAGGTCTAACAGTAAGTAGCACATACTGTATTCACAGGGCCTTGCAGAGACTGGATGACTATTAGTGTTCTAACTGTGGCTTGTACTAAAAACCTACAGGAAACTTCAAGAAATCTTACAATTCAGTAAAGTCATCATACAGCACTCTAATCATTAAAAAGTGCTTCCTAATTCAGAATATGAGAGTTTATTACAGATGTGAACATTTAAAGCACACAGCACTACAGGTATCCAAAGGGCATGGAGCTCTGCCAAGACTCAAAAGTAGGAAAAAGATGATTTTGTCTTATATGTATATATTGCATGTTTTCATCCAAAATTTTTCAATGTTCAGGACTCAGTCAGGAGAGCCCAATTACCACATATTTTTGCTGAAGTGATGGTGTAGGTGACATACTTCTCTGCCTTGTAATGCTTTCTCTTATGTTTTATGTGTGGTACTCTCATCAACTGTTTTGACTGAAGGATGCTTTGGAAGACTTTAACTTTACCTTTTCACCCGTTAAAGCTACCATATCCAGAGGCCCATACATAAAGCGCCCAACCAGTACTTGTGGACCATCTTCTGCTGCAATGATATCATTAGCTCGGTGATTGGCAGTCACATTCTGAAACGAAAGAGCAGAAGGGCAGTTTTTCCTTTGTAGAGTGGCTACTATCTTTACATTTTTACTATGAATGGTTACTCAAACACAGAATCCTGGACAGCTTGTTTGAACTACATCTCAGTGCATCTGTAAAGCATCTAGAAAAACTGGCTTCCCATTTCAGCTGGACCCACAATCCCAGTAATGGTGAGTTCCTGAACACAGAAACCAGTGAAATGCGCAGTATGACTGAATAAGAGAGCTCTTCTAAGAAATAACTGGTATTTTTACTACCAGTTATTTTTACTACAAGTGTTGCTAAAGATTCACATGATTTTATGTAAGACACATTCATGAGGTACTTTTGCATATTTTTAATAACCGTATTTTTTCACACTAAAAAGCAAACAATCTTCCCCCAATTTTAGCTAATGACACGACTGCAGGAGTACCTCCAAGTTCACACTCTTTCAAACTGAATATAAATTTTGGCATAGACTGGACTCAAGCTTTTGCAGATGATCATGTTTAATATTTACTTGCAATTATGCCCTCGAGAAAAATGTACTCATAACAACATATACAGTGGTGTTTAATCCTTGTTAAAAATGTATCTAAAAATTGCATGATTACTTTTATTAAGAAAAAAGTCAAAATTTCAGCTAGTCTCCAATAGAAATTTTCTTACGATTTAAGTCTTTTTTTTTTTTTTTTTTAATTACTCAAACCCCTAGAAGTCGTAAGAGGCTGACTTTGGTATTTCTAGCCAACATGGCACTTGCGGAATTAAACGAATATATATTTTTTCTGGTTATGAACTCATGTAACACATAAGAAAATAAGAGCACCTCCTGAACCTACTTAGAGAAAGAAAAACATATTCTCCCAACATGTCACAATAACCAGGAGTAAATTGTTCTTATTCTCTAACTAGAGAGAATTCTCTTAACTATAGAGAATCTACCTCTAGATTGTGTTTAGCAGGTTTCAGCTATTAAGATATCTTCAGTTATGAAAAATTCACACACTGGTCTCCATTTAAGTTCCTGCAAAACCCAGGTTCTATAACTGTCATGGGTATTCAGATTTGTACCTACTCTCAACTTGACATGCGTCCTTCTGCGTAGCCATTTTTCTCGTGGATTGGATGGGCTTAGTGTTGCTGGATCCAGGCTGTCGTTTTCCTTGAAATTAACATTTTCATACCTCATCACCTGAAATGATATCGATGTTCTAATAAACTGTACACAAACTGGGGAGTCCTGCACTTTGTAAAGAATTGGGAAGTGCATTACTACCCCAGTGTTAAATGATGCTTTTTTTGGACAAGCAACAAAAGATTCTTGTTCTGGAGATTATTTTGGTTCACAAAGTCTTCAGCAATTTTCACATTGCAGTGATGGTGATCCTAGTTATAAACACAGTTTATTAAAAATTTCTTCTAAAATTCTCCAGTGGAAAAGAAGTAATTGCTTAATGACACATTTAGATTGGAATCATTTATACTAAAGGGTGCTTTGAAAGGACAGTCAAAGTCTGAAGGAGCCTTAGTATTTCATCAATTAAAAGTAGCAATCAAAATCTCTATAAGCAGTCTGGTTACAAGACAAATCTGCTGCTGCACATTCTCAGAGGCTGAGTACAGCTGCACAACATGATTCCAGTCCTTTCTTAAAACTACCAAACACCACTGTCCATTCAGTACTGGGAGCTCTCTTCTCCCTCAGCAGCAGTTTTGGGCTGGAGGAAATTCAGCCACTGAGCTTCCATTCCCAGAAACTACCAGCTGAGTCTCTGGGCAAGTAGCACCATTGACACCAGCACTGGGAGTAGGAGATAGAGGGAGCAAACATTAGACACCAGATGAAAGGTGCTTTGGGAGAGGCAGGCACACTGACATTTTTTAAATTCATTTAATGAACAAAAGCCACTGCACTATTTTTTTTTTCTGCCATTTGTCAAGAAGGAGCTGTTTCATTATTCACTGGATATAAAAATACACTGATCCTTTGGCTAATCAAAATTAAACTGCATGTGATTGCCTTCTGGGGAGCCAATTTTGCTTCTGCACTTATTCTATAGAAGGCTTCACTCAAATGCCACTAAGCTATTTTCACACCACATGAGATTTCTCATCCACAAAAATTACTCACTACTCAGCTCTGGTGAGGCCACACCTGGAGTACTGTGTTCAGTTCTGGGCACCCCAGTATAGGAGGGACGTGGAGCTTCTGGAGAGGGTCCAGAGAAGGGCAACCAGGATGATTAAGGGAATGGAACATCTCTCGTATGAAGAGAGGCTGAGTGAGCTGGGCCTGTTTTCTCTGGAGAAGAGAAGGCTCAGAGGGGATATGATTAATATGTATAAGTTCAGGAAGGGAGAATGCAGGGAGGAAGGGGACAAGCTGTTCTCACTGGTGGCCAGTGATAGGACGAGGGGTAATGGCCACAAACTGAAGCATAAGAAGTTCCGTCTCCAGGTGAGGAGCAACTTCTTTACTGTTAGGGTGACAGAGCAGTGGAACAGGCTGCCCAGGGAGGTTGTGGAGTCTCCTACTCTGGAGGTCTTCAAAACCTGCCTGGATGCCACCCTGTGCCACATGATGTAGGTGTGCCTGCTTGAGCAGGAAGGTTGGACTAGATGATCTCTAGAGGTCCCTTCCAACCTTGAATATTCTGTGAATCTGTGAGATACTATTATTGCATTATTCCAAGCCACTGAAAGCAGCTAAATACTGGAACAGCAGGCAAAAATCCATAATCAGAAATCCTCAGAAGTCAACTCTGAAGAGACGAGGCACACAGTGTCTTCAAATAGGCTGGCATATATACAGGAGAGAATACTCAGCAAGTCTTTTCTCATACATTTCTGTTTTGGTCTCCTTATTTTTCTTATTTCCTGCACCGATTACAGTGGCTTAGAGAACTTAAAGTATGTGTAATGCTGGAATACAAGGGTTAATTGTGTTGAAGGGAAAGGGAAAGTCTACTGTATTTATCTTTCCAAATCCAACTCACAAGCCACTCTGAGGCCTCGACTCAGGACAGCGTGAAGGCCTACACTTTAGACATCAAACTCACTCACTTCTAACAGGACTGAAGGATGGTATTTAAAGGCCAAAGTGCACCTAAAGGTAGCAGGGAGTACAGACAGGCATCTCTCATCTCAGCATAATCAACAAGTCCAATACAAGATGCTACTGCACGTCTACTATGTACAGATAAAATTTGCCTACTACATGTCTACAGAAGATAATTTATGTATTTGCATTGTCCATACAATGCGTTGTCTATAAATTCCTTGTGTGAGACCTTGTTCAAATATTATCTCAGTATCTTCATCCCTGAGGCAGATATGAGAGCTTCATACCATCCAAAATAGGACACCTATATGCAGCTATATTGATTCCTCTTGACTTAATTTTCTCTTGGGAGCAATATTTCAGAACTGCTGTTAGATCTTAGCAAACTGTTTTATATTGAGTAGAGATACATAATAAAGCAAAATGGGAAATACTCTATTCCTTCAACAGGCAATAAGAAACAAGCACACATTACAGACCATCCTAATTAGGGGTTTACAAGGAGGCAAGGTGTGCATGACGATGCATTATTCCCAGTCATAGAAATCAATAGTGAGTATACTATACTAGTAGTGATAATGGAGGCCTGTTCTTCCTTTTGCCTCTCCAGTAGATCCACATTTGTCATTTCTACATTAAGGTTTATGTAATGCAACCTGTGATGCAACCACAGGCAGTCATTTAATTTAACTAAAGATTAAAACATATTACTCTTGGAAGATGTGCTCAAACACAGTTGTTATTTGCTGCAGAGAAAAAGAGATCAATGACCTGTCTCAAAATGAATGCCACAACATCTGTTGATTCCCAGTAGCTGGCATGGAAGAGATGTGGCAGGGCCACAGTTGGAAACGCAGTCAGTACATCTGGACAGTACAAGGCATAATCTATTCGCTTTGTTCCCCACCACTTGGCAGTAACTAAAAATAAATAAATAAATAAAATTTTAAAAAAAGGAGGGGGAGGGGAAATGAGCATCATATTTAGGTTCTATTAAAAGTATCAAACAAACACAGACAGTGAAAACAATCCTTTTGAATCATCTCTTAAATGTCTGCAGTCTACCCAGTCCCACTGGATTCAAGTATGAAACAGAGATCAGTGCAAAACGATTCCAATTATTTTCTTGCCTACTAAGAATAAATGTTATTATGATGTTTTAGAGCATAAATTGTAATGCTCCCCAATAATTATGCCAATATTGATGTAAGGCTGACAATTCATAACAAGACAATAAACAATAAGTAACAATTTTTATCTGTCTACAGTTCTTCACACCAGAAACGCATTTCTAAATGCCAGTTAATAAGAGATCTTCAGTAACTGTTTACAAATACAGTTTAACATAAAACTGTGACTTTGCTTCCCTTACTTTATCCACTTAATTATAAATAGAAGTTAAATGGTGTTATTTAAAATCACAGCAATTTACACTGTTGTTATTCTCCCCAGATAGCCAAGCAAGCAGTTTTCCTCTTCAAAATAAATTTTTTCCAGAACGGTTGTGGACAGAAGAGTTGAAGGCAGAGGGCTGCATCAGACAGCACAAGAACCAAGCCTCACTCACTGTTGGTGAGGTACGTAGACGGCAAACTCTCTGTTGACCCCGAGGTTTCACTGTTTGTGCTGACCAAGCTTGATCTCCTTGATTTTCCCTGCAGTTGACTGGGTACATTTGGAAACTCAGAAGTCTCTTGAAGAAAAGGCATGTTCAAAGAGCTGTTCTCAAGGAATAGAGCACTATGACTGTGTAAAGCATCACCTGCAGATAAGAGAAGCGGAAAAACAAAACAAAGCACACAAAAGAATATTTTCCTATCTCCTCTCTTTAGAAACTAATGGACATTCTCCTGAGTAAGTTTCCTGAGTAAGATTCAATCATGGATGTCTATGGATAAACACCTTCGGGGCAGAAGGACAGCATGGCACACTGTGACTAAACACAGAAAGCATACCCTACCACCATCAAACTTAATGATACCTGAGCATTTTGTCTAAGACCTTCCAAAATGAATAGTGATGCTGGGATGTTATCTTATGGCACTCCTTAGAAGAGCTAAGCAGTCCTGGGAGAGTGTATTCAGAGGGGACTTGCATGTTCCTGAATAGAATAGAAATTTTATTTATTCATGCCACTCTATTCCATAGAGACAGATTGTCTATGGAATATTTATAAAACATGAGTTTAATGAAACAAAACAAACCCTCCTGCAGCATTCTGAAACACATGTATGAATATATGTGCACTTAAATCACAAAATCGTTATGGTTGGAAAAGAGCTTCAAGATCAACGAGTCCAACCGTAAGCCCTTCAACACCATACCTGCTAAACCATGTCCTTAAGTGCCTCAGCTGCTTGTTTCTTGAGTACGGCTAGGGATGGTGACTCCACCACTTCCTTGGGCAGCCTGCTCCAATGCTTCACTGCTCTTTCAGGGTACAAATTTTTCCTAATATCCAACCTGAACCTGCCCTGGCTCAACTTGCCCTGTTTTCAGTAGTTATTTCGGAGAGGAGATTGACCCCTGCCTCACTACAACTTCCTTTCAGATACTACTGCTCAGTAGAGAGTGATAAAGTTGCCCAAGCCTCCTTTTCTCCAAACTTCTCCAGCTCCCTCAGCTGCTCCCAGAAGGTCTGTGCTCCAACCCCTTCCACCAGCTTCACTGCCTTTTTTTGGGCACAATAAATGCTTTGATTGTAATTTTGCTTGAAGCAGCCTACACACCCTGCTGTACCTAGGAAAGGCAGAAGCCCAGACACCACTAAAATCGGATGTAGAGCATACAGACCAAAAGCATTTGATTTTTTGTTTTTGTTTTTTTGTAGAGGATAAACCTCCTAGAGAGGTTAAAACATAGCCAACAGAAAAAAAGAGACGACCCACTTCAATGCACAGAATAAAAAGGAAAGAACATAAACCTTGATAATATACTGTTTTATTCCTGAGTATCCTGAGTATATTTCAGTCCTGCTCGAATGACCATACGTGGCTTTCCTCATCTTCCACGTTTTTGACTCAGAAATTCTCCCGTACAATTTCTTATACAAGAGTGCTGGAACGCATTGCCTTCCAATTTTCCAAGTCTCAGAAACTCTCACTGCAATGAATACCTCATTGATGCATAGAGAAGAGCATAATGGGAGTTACCAACACTTTATAAAGAAAGATTGCGGCTTTAAAGGACACCATTCCTTTAAAAGAGTAATAAGCAGAAACATCTATAGATTATCATAATCGGTAAAATTTAACATTGTTAAGCGAGAAAGAATGCTAGCACAGCTTCCCACCTCCACAATCTACTCCCTTCCCAAAAGTTGATATGGCTGGAAGAACTCTGACACATGCCTGAATATCTCATCTGAGTGAGACACCACAAGGAGCTCTTATTTTAAGAATTAATTTTACAAGTCCAGGTATCAAAGAGAGAAAAATACACATAGTTAATATAATCTATCCTTTGTGAACAAAAACTCTGTAATTCAAAAATGTTCTCAAAGCACTTGCATTTAAATTGGAAGATTTCAAGCCCACTTGAAACCTACCCAACTTCAGAGAGAAAGACAGTCAAGAGTTAACTCGGCACAGAGTTTTAATATGGAGGTATTTCATAGAACACTCAGTAATCACTACAGTTCAGGAATTTTGTTTTACAATATATCCAACAGTGTTTCCAGATTTATATGCTATGGAAAAGAATCTTCTGACCTAGTCTTAGATGAGCTCAAAAAGAGCACCCTTCACTCCCAAATCACTTGGGGAGTTCTCTGCTACAAGAAGCACTCTACCTGAAGGGTTTGTTCAATCGCAACAAGGCTGATAAAATTCATCAGTGCCATGTTTTCACTTTGGAGAGAAGTGAGAAGGAAATATCATATTACTGCAATTTTTTTTTTTTTTTTTTTTTTTTTTTTTAAGACGGCATACGAGATTAAGGTGGCCTTAGAGATCTCAGCGACCGATTACAGGCATAAGTAATCAGAGGGATTTCCATGTACGCAACCAGGCTGTACATTAACTTCAAGTCCAACTGTGAAGCGGGGTATGCCTTTTCCATTGAAAGATACCCCACATATGTGGGTGAGAAGAGAGCACATAACCGCTCAGTTTGGACTGTTCCCAGCTTAGCTATTCCTTAGTGCAATCCTCTGAGGAGAGGTCTTCAGGTTATTCAGTACCCTGACAATAGCGTTTGCAGATAAAAGCAAGTGTTAAGCAAAGAAATATGATTCATGAAAGAAGTGTATATTTAGAAAGCAACCTTCTGCTTGCAGCTACATGCTGCATCTTTCGTAGACAATTACATAGCAACTTTCCATTATGAGTGAAGAATATCAGGGCAGATGGAGAGATAAATAATGAACAGAAAAGTCTGAAAAGACGATTAGGATGGAGAAGACCATATTAAGCTATTAATTAATATTAAGCTATTAATGGAAGCAGTTAAGCTATTACTTATCTCTAGAGGTCTCCTCTAGCATCATTTATTCAGTATTCTGTACCAGGCAGCAAAATAAAACCAACTGCTTAGAAGTGGGAAAGAGCTACAGATGAATCAACACTTCAACAATTTTTAAGACGTTGAGAGGCTGAATGAAAGTCATTCTGTGTCCTCTGGATATAGGAATCTGTTCCCAGTCTGTTATTGAATTTGTGCAGTTATGCTCCAGGCTGGAAATAGGTTGTAATCTGATTACAGAGCCCGTCAAAAGCTTTGTCCTACCATATGATGGACATGTGATTTCTACTAACAGTGAAAATAAGGACTCTTGAGCTGTCAAAATGAAAATAAATCTCTAATGAAGGACAGCAGTGTAACTCTGGATTAACCATTGCTTTTCAAATATTGATTTAATCAGATTCCATCTGTTTTGCATTCCATATACACTTTTAAGCAAATTAAATGAATGTGTACACACAAGTGTGTGTGCACACATTAGTGTGCATGTGCATATACATGCATCTTACTACAAGGAAGAAGTTCACAATGATATATATTTATCTCCAACTTCAACAAACAAAAACACTGCCATTTTACCATATTAGCCTCCAGCCTTGAGCTCTGAATCCCAATATGGCTTTTGAAATATCCTGCTGAGGCCCAAATTCATTTCCAAATCTGTAGAAAAAAATAAATCTAACGTACATGTATGTACACATGCACACTGATAAATTCAGTTCTTGTGTAATGTTACAAGTCAGCTTCACACTTATGTGACCTTTTTTCTACATGAGCCTTCTCACAAAGTCAAAACAGCACAATTTCTTCTGCCATCTCATTCCTTCTCTCTTCCATCCTCTTTTGTCCCTGCCAACCAGTCTGTTTCAATTTTTCCCTACTAAGCATTCATTAGCATTAAGCATATTATTTATTATATAAAGTAATGTATATATTATTAAGCATTATCATACTATTAGGCATGATATGCCATTCTGTCCCAGACAATCCAACCTGTTTTTAGCAGGTTAGTGTATTTTGTATCACATCCTCTTGAACTGTGTAAGGACAGAGAAAGCTCAAGAGAACAGCAGGTAAGAGGAGCTATAAAAACAAGTACTGTACCTAACTGGTGAGATTTTCCATCCCCCAGAGGGTATCTCTGGTACCGTGGGACATTGAATGGAGGCAGGAGATGGAATCTTCTCTCCAGCAATGGTTCAAGTCTACAGGCAGAAGGATCAGCAGAGTGAAAGAAACTGTACACCTGGCTGCAGGCTGGGCGGATCTGGCATACTTGGATGAGAACAAGAGAGAAAAAGATTCAGTGTCGCCCCTTTGCCATTTTCAAGGATGAACATGGTTAACATGGTCTTCTGCAACCTCCAAGCTAAAACACACATCTAGCCACAAGAAACGCAACTAAATTGTTTGCTCTTCCCTCTGTAAAAAATATTCTTCACTGAAAAGAATTTTACAGAGACTACATAATCAGAGGTTCAGGTAGAAATAAAGAACGGCACAGAAACACATGGAAGCAAGAAAGGCAACAGAAATTGAGACCTTCTAGATGTATTATTGAACGTTACAGCCATGGTGCTCAGCATATCAAATATTTACCAACAAAATCATCTGATAGGCCTGTTACATAAAAGAGGACTGAAATCTAGATGAAAGCAGGAACGGGTAGGTGACAGAAAGCATTGGAGTTTCTGAAGTCTCTTAGAGAAGCTAATGAACAAAAATGAGGTTAGACATAACAGAAAAACAATCACTTATGTTGATGATTTTTGCTGGAGAGATGCAGCCTCTGGAAATTCTGGGCAGGGATTACAAAGGATATTTGAGAATCACCCACTTCCTTGGCCAAAATGATGCTCTTTCAATCGAATGGACAGCACCAAGATACAACTTACACTCAAATGAGTCATCATACAAAGACGGCTAGGTTATGTGAAAATCAATGTACTCACTTCCCACTGAGCAAAACTGAACTCGGATCACTATGAATCTTGTCACAGCTCACAGATCAATTGATTAGGGGATAATTACAGTTAACAGACCTTGTATATTACACCACCACACACATTACAAGTCACTTTATAAACTATAAGAGTAAATAGATTAAAAGTATTTTCAACAGATGTTATGTCTACTTCCCATTAATTCAATACAAGCAGGATCTCAATGTTTTCAAATGTGCTGTGCTATACAATATGCTTTTTTGTTGTTTTGTTTTTAATAGGGGATATATTTCTTTGCACTGATCTCATAATCCTGACAAAATGCATTACACTTTTCTTGGAAAAAAAGTCTGGTGCAGCATTGCTCCCATCCACTAGCCAAATACATGCTTAATTAAAATGTTAACAGTTTTTTCATTCTTTTCAACAGTAGGTGTTACAAAGTCTTCTGATAGAATTCACCTGATAGGTGAATGTATTATATCTCATGAGATGCTATGCCACATCTCAACAGAAAGCAAAAGGCACAATAAATCTTTTGTGAAAATAAAAGCAAGCCTTTAAAAACACTGAAAAAAATCCAGACATATTTAAAAACAAAAAGTTCCTTCATATCACTGATCATTTGCTGTTACCAGGAAGAAATAAAAAATGCTTGATGATGAACATGCTTGGGAACCAAGTTTTCCTGTAATTTCAGACAGAAACAAGACGCAATGCCGAAGCAAGCACAGAGGTGATTTTTTTTTTTTTTTTTTTTTTTTTTTAAGGACTGTTCATTGGTATAACCTTCATATTGCATAACATGGAATGTATGACTAACAGTAGAGCAAAAAATACACTTACTGCACATGGGTAAGCAGAGATGATCCTGAAAAAAAAAATTTAACGTCATATACCTAACATTTCTGTCTTTTAGATACGGGAACTAACCCAACTTCCCAGTCTCTCATCATGCTCCATTATTTATGTTCTTTAAGTGAGACTCTCCGTTTCCAAAGGACATAAGCAGCCTGTATTCTAAACCCAGAAAGATCTTACCATCCAGGCCAGGCAAAACAGTACTCCTCAGGGCCAGCACCAAACCAAGCGGCGATCCAAAGAGGAAGAAATCAGACACCTCGAATTCAAATCGGCCCAGGTTTACTTCTGAGAGACTGGAGCTATTCACAGGAGGAAAGTCTGCATCATCTTTCAACACATTTGAGTGGATGCTGGGCAAAGAAAATGCACTGCTTCAACATTAACGAAGAGAACATCCAGAGAACAAGTTTATTACAGAAACTCTAGCATCTACATCTAGATCCAAACAATATGCATTAAATTGTAGACAGATAGGCAGTATAGCAGCCATTCATTCTAATTTCGGTTATCTTCAGTAAATTTACTACTATTAACATGCAAGAGCTCTTTGTAGTTAAAATAATCCTAAGAAAGTTAAACTGGAAGATTAGTTTACTTCTCCTCTCCTTCAGTTGTACAGACATATGTAACCATATTCTCAAAGTTTCGCTACAAATTCTAATCTATTCAGTTTGTATAAAGAAAACCACAATTAAAAAAAAAAAATCACAGCCAAAGTATGTTATATAGATACATAAAAAGGCTCTTTCTGATGTGCTCCCTAGGCTATGAACTAAGAGGTGATGACAACGCAACTATTTATTACAGGGAAAATAAGCTATGTATGTGGATAGCTTTTCATCTTTTAATTTATAACAACTTCTTTTTTTTTTCCTAAACCATACATACAGGTACACAGATCTCTTATTCCTGACTGACAGAAAAAAGACTTGTCCCTCATTTAGACCTGCTAAAGATGAAATTACATTCAAATTCAGTACATTTGCATAGTCCTGTTCAGCCACAAGAAAGACAAGAGGAGAATATATCTTCAGAACATGCATGAACTAACTGCAAGAGATGTTGACCACACTGACTTTAAATAGAATGGTAACTGAAGCCCCCACGAGTTACCCAACATGTGACAATCTACGTCAGTAGCCAGAAATTCTGTAGATTGCTCCTGTATCAGCCAAAAGATGACACTTCTCTTTCAATCTTTTGAGTCCATCTAGTATCATAATTTAATACAGTTTTAATCTCATGTTTTTAAAGACACTTCCAGAGATTGATTTCAAAGAAATGAAAATATATGGGAATTAAATCGATCATGCATTTGGCAGTGAAGTTAAGTTGTCTCTCCAGGCCAAAAGCATTCAGGGAAAGAACAAAAACAACAAAAAAGCATAACGTAACACAATGAAATGCAACAACAGTAGACTGGACTAGGACACTTGTGTCACCTCACTACTCAAACTGAGACATCACCTGTAAATTACATTAAGTAAGCTCATAAGAAGAGATGCCTAATGATCTCACATAAATTTTACATGGAGAAAATGGAAGACTCTGAATTTCCTCTATATACTGTGTGATACAGGAAATAACTTTGCTTTGATTTTTTTTTCCTCTAACTTACCAAGCAATTTTTCTGCCTTCTTCAGTCTATGTATCAGCTATTCCTCAATAACTTAACCCACGAAAATTTAGGCTGTGGCTAAAAGGCATTACTTTCCATTCACATTTTTATCTGGTCGCTTAAGCAAAGCTATGTATAAAGCTTTCGATTTAAGTTCACAGAAAATGAAAACATAATACTCATAAGACGACTGTTTCATCTATTAATTATGGTACTGTAGCTCAAGCATGAAGTGCTCTACACAAGCCAGGACTGTGCTTTCTATGCTTTAGACATTACACAGAACTGTTCATACAGAGTGACAGACCGAGGGGGGGCGAGGGGGGGCGGGGGATTAAGAGAGAGAGAAAACGCTTCACACTTCAGCACATGCTGTTATTCAGGGAAAAAAAAATAATCCATGGCATGGGGAACAAACAAACAAACAAACAAAAAAAACACACCACAAGAAAACAAAACCAAAGTAATGCATATACAGAATGCAGCAAAGCAAGAAAATAAATTTACCTTAAAATGCCACTAACAAAACACTCAGACTGAATTACAGCACAATGGTAAGTCTGTGGAGCTGTTGCAGAACTGAAAGTTGGAACCCCAAAACTTTTCTCCCTTTGCATCACTCCCAATGAAATAAAGAAATGAGAATGTAAAGAAAAGAAAGAGTTCAAATAAGTAAAAAGCAGTCAAATAGCTAAGTTGCAGAAACAATAAAACAAAAGGTAATGGTAAACTTTGCATCATATCTGTGTTTCTAAGGATTCAGAAAAGCTAATTAACTCTCTCACCCACCACTTACATGGCCATTTAAGCTGAATCTTTATGCATCTTTAATAATAGATGGAAGAGCTTATAGAGTAATGACAGCACATAAAACAATAATCTCATTCTTTGGAAAATAATGAAAAGCCTGTGAGTGGGGCTTTTAGTCAGAGAGGTCTTGAAGAGAAAAAGAAAAAAAAAATAATCAAAATTATAAAGCTTTCACCCATCTTGATTTGTATGGGCTGCACTGAAGAAATGGAACTACTTGCTCAGCAGTTTTGCTTTCAGAACTCTCACACCTGAATTAAAAAAAAGGATTAAAAAAACTCACTGCAGATGAATAGGTCTAAACTAGACCCATGATCTATAGCTATATCTTTCTTTTAGAAATAGGCAGAGAATTCAAGCAAACTTCCAGAAATATTCCACAAATAATACAAACAACTGAATTACTCTGACACTGACAGGCTGCTTTCAATGGCAAGCTCATTTCCTTTACTCAGATATCAAACACTAGTTACCTAGAAAGGAAAGCATGATGTTGAGTTATAGTATCACAGTCATAAGTGGATGAGTCACTTTGTTTCCGTGGTAGCGACTGGCTTGGTTCCTCATCCTCCACAATTCCCGAGATATCAATATTGCTTTTGCTGAGGCGCTTGTTGCCATCCAGGCTAGAGTCCTCTGCTAAGAGGGTATGATTCTTCAGAGAATAAATAGAACAAAATAAAGGCTTAGAAAGAGATCAGAATACTAAGTTTACCATTGACATAGTTGCATTTATACGTCTGACCTCACTTTATCCAGGCAAGAGTGGAATGCATTAGGCTTCCTCTCTGCAGACTACATGCAGACAGAGATGAAGACCACCTTTCCCTCTCTGATCGGGACAGAGAGCAGGGAAGACAGTCAGGATTTTGTGAAGAACAGCACAAAGACTTCATCTCAACCCCATTTTGACCCCTTTTGACTTCATCACTGTTATAAAACTGTAAAGATGAGATAATCAGAGAGATCTTATCTATATGCATAAAATGTCAACTGCAATATGGTCTTGTAATTGTCACTGTAGAGCACTAGGAATTTTATGGGGTTAGCCAGGAATTGAAGGCTCTTGCAGTGTTTGCTGGGAAGAGGGAGCTGTCTGCCTGCTACTTTGGGTGATAAAATGATGGATGAAGCCACGTATAATTAAAAAAAAAATAAAACTAACATTTTAGTCTAACATTGACTTTATAGATCTTGATTTGACTCTTTATATCTTGATTTCACTATTTACAGTCTTCACTGGAACCCTTTGTTGTTTTAACAGGTATTTTATTTTAAAAATGGTATCTATCCTCCAGAGACCTTCCAAAGAAAAATTCCTATCACAGAACTGTTCTTAACTTTCTTGTATAGGGACTTTGTACAGCTACATTTTTAGCAAAATTTGTGAACACCACTTCTTAATCTGTTCATGTTTCATAATTAATTCAAGTTGATTCAACAGGCAAAGATATTTACCCCACAGATTCAGAGGACAGTTCTATTCCCTAGCTTGTTCCCAAACAACATCACAAAATACATTTATGCTTTTAAAATGAAATTTGCATGGTACAAATATTCTGCAATCTTTGTTTAAAACTCCAGCTTGTCAACTGTTTTCTATGAGTAAATTTATTAGCATATATAAGCATGTTCAGGGTAGCACAAAAAATGGAGGTAGGATGTGAAGACACCCAGATATACAACGCTGAAAGTATACCTTCAGAGATTGATTCAAAGTCCATAAAATCCACTTTGTGGTTTCTGAGAATCATATCAGTGCTATCAAGTTTCAGAACTTCATCAAAATCTTAAGGACATTTTAAGGCTCTCTTTGAACAAATAACAAATATATCAGTACCTCTGCTCAAGTTACTTTTCAATGGGAACTCTTGAAGTTGTCAGAGCAAGAAGGCTGATGCAAACAATTCAATATGACTAACTAGTTCGTTTTCAACTTATTTTCCTGATGGTCTAAGGCAGAGTGCTGACTTTTCAAACTAATCTTTAAGGTCTCAGTTTTATCTCTCTCTTTACCTGAATGCTGCTGATGCTTCCTCTCCTGCTGCTGTTCTGACTCTCATCAGCCATGTTAGCATTGCAGCAGATGGCATCAAAACCCAAAATTCCTCCTATGCAGTCACCAATGAGACACACCTAAAGAAATAAGAGCATTTTTTTTTTGTGGAATACAGTAAGTGCTTTAAATATATATATACACACACACACACATATATATGAATGTTTCTGTGTGTGTGTGTGTGTGTACACAAGAGAATCTCTCTCCCATTTCAGAGGATGTTCATTCCATCCCTTTCACCCTGCCCCTGAAGGAGAAATAGCTGCTATCATCTCTCTCCTTGATAAAAATCTCTGTTCCACAAGTTCTAGCAATTCTTCTCTCTCCTATTCTCAAAGTCAATGTTGCACAACTAAGGTTCCTATACATTACCAGGAATCACAGCAATAATTTAATAAGAAATTAGAGATAAAGTTCTAGTGGGAGAAGGAGTACCATCCCCTATCAATTGAGCCCACATTAGATTCTGACAGGATTTCGAAAGTGTCTCATTCATGCTGGGCACTGAGGAGGCATTTTATATAAGTAATCCCATGTCAACATTTCTTCATCATGTTTGCAGCACTGCCTATGATCCCAAACCTTTGGAACAAAAATCAGAAACAGTCTAACAAAAAAACAGCTTTGCCCTAAGGAATATACTTCATTGTAGCAGAACAGAGTCCTACCTGACCATTAAAACCAGCCCCATCTGCAGATTTGAGAAATTCGTTATAAACTTGGTTGGCTCTGCTAATCACCAAGGCAACTGCATCCTGGTAGTGTGGGGATGAAATAGCCAGCAAAGGCAAGGCAGCCAGTGGGATGTGGTCTTCACTACTGCTGAGACAGTTCTCATCATAGCTGTATGGATTCAGGCTAAAGAAGAACATGCTATTCTCAGGTAAAATACATAAGGCAGCACACAACATTAGAGAATGAATAACTACTTAATAACAAAAATGTCTTAGGCTACTGCAATTCAATGAGAGATGGTAAGGATCACTTTCTCACACACATACACAAAAAAACCAACTCCTTAGAATAGATAACACTTCAACCATCAGATTATTCCTTTTCAGCTTTTCTGTTCCATTAATCAACTTAAAATATAAGGGATGGGATCCAACCATCACAGTGCAATATTGTTTCCTAGAATGCAAGTAGCTGACAGAGGAATTAATCAAAACCATATAAAAATATTTTTTCCTCAAGTTTTCTATAAAGACCTTTTCACACTACAGATATCCTCATGAGGTAGAATTATGACTAATAATTATTCTATCAAAAAGATTGTATAAAACCACGAATGCTCTGGAGACACATGCAAATATTTGTCTGGTAATATCTTATTACCAGAGAAAAGGAGGTGCACTAAATTCACAAGCTTAAATTTGTCAGTATAGTAGTTTTATTTTACTTACAACATGCACTCTGCACTGCAGTTTCTCAATAAATATATCAATCATGTCTTAGCTAATTTTTGCAGATGAGTGGGAAAAACAATTCAGAGAGCCAAAGGTACAAGTCACATCAAGAGAAGCTGGCACACGCAAAAGTGAGTTTACCTTCCTATAAAGACCAGATGAAGGTCAAAAGTAGTTTAGGCAATTTAGTTCAAGTTCATCCAAAACTGTAGAGTAGCAACTTCAACATGCTTCAGCAATGTTTTGTATTCTTTTTCTTTAGGGTCTTTATGGGCTCCACAGCATTAGAAAGCAAAATGAAATCTCATTGAAATGAGATTAAAATCTATGTCTCTGCTAAAACGTGCATCTTTGAGACTATCATCAAGCTCATGAAAGACACAACCTACAAAGCTCAAGTATGAAAGCCAAGCCTACATTCATGTCCTGAGTTTCACAGGACATTTTCATATTTGGCTATTGCTAAATCTCTCAAAAATTTGCAGTTTTCATCTGAAGATGTACAACAGCTTCTATGTAATGTAGCTCAGTTTTTCTGCCAAGCTGCATCAATTCACAAGTTCACACAGCTTCAGTCAGCAAGCTGATTATATCACCCAGATGCACAGGACAAAAATAGTTGTGAATACTAAGTCTCAAAAAAACTAAAACAGAACTTTAACTCTGCATAAGAATGACCTGTGCCACACGCTCTGGGGGTCTCTGCTTGAGCAGGGGAGTTGGACTAGATGATCTCTAGAGGTCCCTTCCAACCTTAACCATTCTGTGATTCTGTGACCTCAGCTTCTATAAAACTGGCAAATAAAACCTTACAAGTGGAGAAAAATAGGGGAAAAATATAAAGTAAATGTTGAAATGAAATATATATCTGCAATGGTTTATATAATAAAAATAAAACATATTTATGGAACAATGATGCTCAGTATTAGACACAGTAATCTGCAGATCCTATAAACAAGATTTTACATGCAAATACAAAACAGATGATTGAACTAGGAGACTGCATACTGAAAAAGTTATTTGGGAAAGAAATGCAACCAAGTCTGAATGCTATTAGAGCAAAGAACACCAAATCAATACAGACTCATCCTTCAGCACTGTTACTACAAATATTCTGTATAAGGCCATAGAAGATAATGCAGATTTTCCCTGGATGGCTGATCTTTAATGAGTTTTAGAACTATAATCCAGTCACTTGATTATTGTATATAAATCAATAATCCATTTAAATCTCTGTTTAAATATGGATCCATTCACTATGAATCAAGTGAATGTGTACTCTAGCAAGGAAGTCATAAACACATGCCTAGTCCTACAGACAAATTACCCTTTTTGGGAAATCTCCATTCAAAGGAAGATTGTAGATGAAGACAGCAAATATCAGAGGCAGGTATTGCGAGATCACAAATTCATGTGATTCACTTCAAAAGCTCTATTCCATTCCATTCCTAAACTAATGCTAGCAATATACCATTTTTGTTTCTAGAAGAAGAAATATTAAAATTATCAAGGGGATTTTCCAGTACATCTTATTCCTACATTCTCCTATATCAGGTGGTATACAGCCATTCAAATCTAACTACATTTCAATTTTAAAATTTGATACATGCTAACGGATTTCTTTTTTCCATTAGAATTTAAAGAGGATAAACGAAAACTCAGGGATTATCTCAGCTTCCCATTCCATCCCTTTTTTTTTTTTTTTTTTTTTTGTGTCCTGCAAGCAGACGATTTTGAATTAATGCATCCACTTAAAAATGGATAAAACCTTGTCCCAAGTCTTTCAAAACACACAAGGCTACAACAAACTTACAATATTTCATTATGAGAGAGATGGATGATAGCTATTCAAAATTTCAGGGCAAAGTTAGCCATTACGAAAGGCAAATTAACTTACTTGGAAACAAGAGAGAAAGCCGACGAACAGACTGCTGGGCAGGGAACAAGTCTGATTAAGATGTGGCCCAAAGCAGCAGGGAAATGGGCTTGGGTCACCTTCTCAAACACAGAATTGAAGGTGTTGATGTCTGCCAACTTGCTGTTCTGGTCCCCTCCTCCAGTGTCTAAGATGTTCCCACCATGTAGTATCAAAATGAGCACATGAGTTCGGCATTTTTGGTTTTGAGCTCCTCCCTGAAAGAAAGCCACAAACCTCAGAAATACATTTGTAAGTATGTAAGTATATGCACAGACACACAGACAATAATCCACTTTCGAAGAAGAGGTGATGTACTCTGGAAATAAAAATGATGTTAGCTACTTGAGACTGGAAAAAACGATTGCTCACAACTCCCCTCACCATTAAAAAAAAATTAAACAAAAAAAAAACCCTCTTCAGATTCACATACACTCAAGGAAAGTACATCCAACAAGTGGTTCTTTTTTGACTACCACTTTCTTCTTTGCTTTGGACAGTATGATTCCCAAAGCCTTCTAGTTCCTAAATACGAATACAAGATAAAAATAATACTAACATTTCTTCATTTCCTGAGAACGATGGATTGCTAGATCGCGTGATTTACTGAGGAGGAAAGTAGTTAAAAAAAATCCATTAAGGATGTAACGTGGTGAAATAATCTCCATTTATTTTCAGCAAGACCTCTTCATTGAGTTTAAAGATTTTACATTTCACTATTTCCCAGTCTCACAAACTGATCAAAATCTAACAATCATGTTTGCAACTTTGCTGTAACTCTATGTTGCCTTTTCTCTTTAATAGTTCTTTTCAGCCTATCTAAACTGTAGGATATTTAGAGCAAAGACTAGCTTGGCTTACAGGATTATATAGCAAGTTTTTAAAAACAAAACAGGCCTATATATATATTACCACAACAGTTATTTGTGCCTAATACTTCGTAAAATTATTCAGGTCACAGGAATGCAGGTCCCATCACGGTATTATGCATTTGTGAAGAAACTGGCCAACACAGTTGGCACAGTTAGCACATCTGATGTAAGTGAAGAAAAGCTCTTAGGAGGCGAAAATTTCCTCTTGAAGTTGCATGAAAACAGATCTCTGTTCGGCCCATAATTTTTAGTATCCAGTAGAATAATTTTAGCTTCTTTGCTCATCTTCTAATGGTGTTTTTCCAAGATATCTCATATCTGTTTACGCAGTTACTTAGATGTGTTGATCAGCAGACTGAGAACATTTAAGGTCCCACTTCTCCTTGTTCTAATTTACTACTTTCACCCTTATATGCTCCCATTTCAGTTATTTAAAGAGGCAATTTAATTTCTCTCAAAACCTATGAATAGCTTCCACAGCCAATGCTAACTTGTAAATAAGTGACACTGCTGATGAGTTCGTAGCACAAAAAGATTCAAAACAGAAGGAAAAATCCAGAAGGTCAGAATTGCTCAAGTCACTGTCTCTTAGCACAGCTGGTTTTAACTAGCATCCTTCACTGGATGAGTCAAAGCAAATAAATTCATTTGTCCCTGTCATCATTTTCAGTGGACTTTAGGATTGAGAGTCTTAAAAAATGAAAAAGGTCAGATTTTTGATGTCTCCTGTATGTCAACTGTTTGGACAGAGGACTTCAATCAGTTAACTTGAGCAGAATTTAAGCAAGTATTCCTCCCAACTTCTAAAAAACATACAGTTCTGTTATTATCAGCTTCATAACTACTGCTGAATCTGCTTCATAAAACAAACAGTTCTGTTATCAGTTTCATAACTGCTGCTGAATCTGCTTCATAAAACTTTCATTTTCACTGAAACACCAAGTAGAGAGAATAATTGCTCTTTAGAAAATTGGGTCATATTTCCAACAAAGTTAATTATACAATATTATACAATCTAAAAGGCCTATGACAATTTCCAGTGACTGCATATGCACTTGCCAAACAATGGAAAACCACACCAAAATATTAAAAGTCTTGTAATTCCATCATATATTATGAGAGCTGAGACTGTGTGGTCTATTAGGAATATTCCACTACCCCTCCCCTAAAATCTCTTTTTTTTTGATTCTTACAATAAGAATCACAGAGTTAGCAATTTGATCAAGGAATCCATACCAAAATTGACAGTCTTGGTAAGTAGCCCATGATTCTAGGAGATCAACGGATATGAGGAAAAACAGTTACAGGATAACTACTACAGGTAAAGCAGCAGAGCTTCCTGCAAGAGTTATCCAGTTTTATGAGAAGGTATTATGGTCTTGGTATTTTCTAACCATATGACAAGACAAGACTATCATCTTGACCCACAAATTATCCTACATGCCCTATTTAAGAAACTGTCCATCTCCTCATGATTATGAACGAAGTGAAATTACCAGCATCCTAAGGAAATTAAACCAGCTGTGATTTAAAAAAGACTGGAAGGATGTTTGCCAAGCAGTTTTCACCACTTCAACATTTGCTTCCTTCCTGCTCCTGAACAGGCCAAATCTATTATTTCATGTTATGAAACAAGGAAGGTGTTTGTTTTGTGTTTTTTGAGAATCAGTTGATCAGTTGAGATAAAGATTAGAAGAAAACATGAGTTGATCTTTGTTATAAACAGTAATTTTTTTTTTAACTGGGTAAAGTGTGTACTAGAGATGTGATGCTAATAGCCATTTTTATTTAACAGAAGATGAAAAAAATACCCCCCAAAATTATACAGCTATACAGGCTACCATGAAATTGTGTTAGCTTGACTTTTGTCATCAATATGGTTTCCACATGTTCCTCAGAAATCAGAAGAGTTTGTTCGGCAAACAATCTCACCTCATTGTCCTCATGTATTTCAATACTGTTTTGTGCAGGGAATCTTTGTTTCCTTAAAGAGGCTTTATATAATTCACCTAAAAGGGAAAAGACATAATTCATTGAATAAATATTTGGCTGCTTCATCTTTTACAGACATATGTGAAGGTCAGACACATTTATAGTTTCAATACAGAGAAGTCTCCTCACAGGAAATCCTTTGCACAAAGAGAACATTAGAAAAGATTTCTTAAAGTCCTACATTCTGAAGGACCTTCTGCTCTTACAGCAACATTTGGAACAGGATTCAGGTGTTTATGGAAAAGTAATGCAGAACCAGAGCTGCTGTTAGTCACCATGCCTTTCTGGAGCAGCAGTAGAAGAGGTCACCCGAGATTCTGAAACATCACTGCTAGTTCCATGCAGGTATCTCAAAGATACTCTGGAACATCTCTGTTTGTACAACTCACTTATATGTAGGCAGGTGAACTGGGTCTTCAAATTCTCATTACGGCATGAGCTACTGTCTTAAAAAGCCAGAAAATTATATCAAGACAACTCCAAAGATCAACACCCAACTCCGCTACAAACCTCTGTGATTTACCTGGGGAACTCCCAGAAGCAGCCACAGTTTTCCATTAGTAGGCTGCACATCAGGAGTTACAGAAACATAGAAGAAGAGACAGTTTTTCCTTCAAAAACCGTAAGATCTGACAACCAGGTAGAGACAACTTGTTTTGCTAACACCTTTTATCACAACAGGATCTTGAATTCATCATCCTGTGTTGTAACAACGAAGACCTCTGCACTGGTATCAGAATAGTACTTCGAATGCTTTTGTCTTAAGTGAGAACAGAATCTCAGACTCTTTTGGTCAACACACAGCAACTCTGCAACACTTGTTAGTTCAACTGCATTAAGAACCAAATCAGAAAATTCAGCTAAATAACTGAGATTAAATGAGTGAACACTTTTAACTAAAGAATCCTAAAAACCCATTTGCTATTACATAAACTAACTGAATAGCAACTGTTTTAAGTTTTAGGACATCAACTTTAAAACCAAGACGGTGTCCACTGTCTGGACTTCAGAAGCAAAGCTGCTGCAACTGGTTATGAAAAGACGTGCCTTCAGAATAGACCTTCCCTGTTCTAGAGAAAAAAAGGAGGATGTTTGCTAAGACACAGCATGTCTACAGTCACTTAAAAAGACTTGCTGCATAATCTCTCTGGTGTTTTCAGGCTGCACTCAGTCCATTTTCTACAGCTGCACCTGTGTTGGTTACCTAGGAAACCAACAAGATGAAAGCACTTTTGTCAGCCTGAGCATAACATTTATACACAGGGACAACCTCTGCATGAGGAATGAAAGGGCACTACATCTTCCTGTCTCTTCCAGTACTTTGAAACACCTCAGAGATTTTGCTAGTCAAACTTTGCTATAAAAACACACACCTTCTGACTTGTCTCTAACAGGAATATTATTGACCATTGTGTCCTATTTCCAAGCATATTAAGGGCAGGCATGCAATTTGGGATACTCAGCATAGATTTTCTAAAATCTTTTTTTAAGATAAGAATATGGAAAGATATTAAAATGTGCTAAGGTGACACTCGTTAAAATGTGCTAAGGTGACAACTTGCCATGATTTCACTGCTGAGTCCAATATCTTAACCTTTGTCTAAATACAACATCTCTCATGTAACAAGAAGCAACAATTTTATTTATACTAAATAATAAACGGCTATCTCAAAGAATTACTCTATGAAAATTGATAGAAACAAGTAGTTCATTGCTTAACAAGGGTTCAGATTTATCCAGCTGCTAAAAATTTACTAATCTAGTAAAAATACTAGAATATTTCCTTAATATCTTCAAGCGGTTTAAAACAAAATATTTTCATAAAGTATGAAAGTTTCAGTTAAATCTAAGACAATATTTAAGAAGGTAAATGTAGTTTTCAGCAACTAGTAATTTCTTTTAGAAACTCCGAAACTGCGTCATCACTGAAAAAATATATATCTTTGGGTTGACAAGAAACAGAAATTCTGTTTACAATTTTTTTTCAGTGTGTCAGAAAATTGTTTTTGAGGATGGTGGATTGCCAGGGAAGACAGAGTCAAGCAACACTCATTCTGTATCACAGTACAAAAGCCAAGCACTGGGGTTTTCCAGTGAAATGGAGCCATATGGTCTGTCCTAGTTAAGTGGCTGCTAATCAATCTCCTTTACATAGGATTTAAGTAGCATTTTGATGTTGCCTCATCAGTAAGGGATGCCGTCAAAATGGCTCAAGTCCAAGCACAGGATCCTGACACAAAAAGCCTCTTAAAGCCTCTTGTTCAAAACACAAACTCACAGGTTTTTTTGCTTGTTTTTTGCTTTTTCTTTTTTAATGGCCATGTTCTGTAAACTTATTTCTTTCTGCTTTTATTTGTAGGTTGAAACTAAAATAGACCAAGTTGTTTTATGATCTCTTTGATGTCATCTAGGTATAAATTAGTGAAAATAAAACAGTTTTCTCATTATTTCCTAAAGTCAGAGATACTTTTTGTAGTCCAAGAGACCTTATATTACTGAGAAAAGTGAATTTTGAAGACCAATATCCTATTGTCCACAGGGGCAGCAGACCGTTGCCTCTTACATAAAATGAAAGTAGTAAGATATTTCATTACTGACAAAAACTAGTGATCTCTCAGTTTTTACCAGATCTTAGTGACATCACTGAACATACATAGCAGAAACTACAGTTATCAAATTATTGCTAATATTGTGCCGCACAATTTCAATACACATGATGATCAATTTCAATACCAGGATGATCAGAGGCCTGGAACATCTGCCCTATGAGCAAAGGCTGAGAGAGCTGGGTCTGTTCAGCCTGGAGAAGAGGAGGCTGAGGGGGGACCTGATCAGCGTGTATAAATATCTCAAGGGAGGCAATGAGGAGGAGGGGGGCGGCCTCTTTTCAGTGGTGGACAGTGATAGGACTAGAGGAAATGGCTTCAAACTGAAGCATCAGAAGTTCCACAGGAACTTAAGGAAGCATTTCTTCACTGTGAGGGTGACAAAGCACTGGAACAGGCTGCCCAGAGAGGTTGTGGAGTCTCCTTCTTTGGAGATCTTTAAAACCCGCTTGGATGCAGCCCTGTGCCACGTGCTCTAGGTGACCCTGCGTGAGCAGGGGGGTTGGACTCGATGACCTCTGAGGTCCCTTCCAACCTTCGGCATTCTATGATTCTATGATTCTATGATAGAAAATACATATCATGAGGGGCCTGTACAGGCTCCTACCTCACATGGATGCAAACAAGCTCCTCACTTCACTAGCAGTCTAGATGGATCACCAGACATGGTGGAAGACATCACGGTGTTTGTTTTCTATCCTCTGAGCAAGGTGTATAGTTGTAGCCCCAGCCCACTGCAGTAAAAGGTCCCAATTTCTCAGTTTCCATTGTCTCCTATTGCTAGGCACAGGGATCAGAAAACCTCCAGTCCATTTGGAGCCACAAATTCCCAGATTTAATTTGCCAGAGAAAAATCAAAGCAGAAAATATGCACGCAGAACTGGTTTTATGCTGGAAGATTTCTATCAGACAGAATCAGGTATCTTATAGGAGAAGATACATTAGTTGAAACTTGCCTACCTCAAGCAAGCGCTGTCCTTTTCTTGATAGTGAATGGAAATCTTAAACCAATATAGATAATTGATAAACAAAGCCAACAAGCAGGGAATAAAAGTGACGAAAAGTAGAAATGCAGTATATTTCTGCATACCATCAGAATGCTGCAGTGTCATTTTTTTTTTCAGTCTGTTAAGTTTTTCACAATACTTTTCACAATACATTTAAGAAAATTTTAGAAGGTGCATTTTTGTAATACATTTTACATAAAGCCAGGGTGAAGAGCAGCTCTAACATAAAAGTTAGCTAGTCTCTCAGACATCTTTTCTTCTTCTCTAGCACAGAACCACTCCAAGAAGTCACCGCATGTTGGAAAAGCTAAGCATAGTACCCAATAATTCCCCTATACCAGTGTCTGTCTGCAGTGTTGCACTAAGAAAGTAATTACCATCTAGTTGTTCAAAAACTCAGTAATGTACACTAATAACAAACATATGACTTAAAAAAAAAAAAAAAAAACCCCACACACCTGGCCCATTTGCCATTCATAAATACACATACAGTTAGCTCTCATTTTTTATTGCTTCTTCAATACCAAAAGTTTTCAAAAACATACACTCAATCCAGGGAGGGGGATAATTCATAAACTCAGTCTGGGGAAGGGGATAATTCTGCTCTCCTGCGGCCAGGGACAGCCTCTTCTCTCTTTGGGTTAGCATTCATGTAATTGTGTCAACTGAAGCAACTACAAGAATAGCTTCAGACACCTTAGCTGAGCAGTTAAAAGCACAAGGTGGGATAATTAAGCACTCTGAAACAGCAGTTGCTGAAAAATGGAAGAGGGATGGGGTATTTTCGTGAAAATAAAAGAAGTTAATTTCCTGTTTCTGCCCCAGGGAAAATAACATTTAAAAATAAATTCTGTTCATGATTTCTAATCTCAATTCTGCTGAATTCCTTTTAGAGCTTTCTACGTGCTTGTCTTTTGACATCAGTAACAGAGGTAAGATGGAAAGAGACAAACAGATGGAACGAGCAAAAGTATATGCTGGGAGTTAAGCATAGGCCATCTACTCTTGCAACTCTCCCTTCTTACACAGTACAGTGGAGGGATGGAGTGCCACAGCCAGATGAGCAAACAAGCAGAACTAGCAGGAGCCTGGAATATACAAAAGGTCTAACTGCTGAATCATCAAAAGGCATCTTGGTTAGATCGAATTACCATCTGCTTAAACACCAGAAATGGCTCCTAACTGTGACTGGTCTGAAATCAGCTCCCTGGGAGACATTCCAGTTAAATAGTTTTCCTGATTAGAGTGATGTCTGTTCCATCTTGAAATAGTTATGATTTCATTTCAACTTTAGCTAAAGCAAATATGCCATATATAGCTGCAGATTCAATGTTGTTGTGAGAGGCTATTTTACAATTAACAATCCCATCGGATTCAGATATAACAGCATCGAGTCCAAGTACTAGCATCCTACTCCAGGCATACTACAAACTTTAGAGGAGCTTCTCTCTTATTTACTCTGACTTTACCGCTGCCAAAATTGCATCGCTGTTGACTAAACAGAAAATTCACTACAGAAAGTCTCCATGGATTACTTTTCTTCCTTCCTTCCCCCCCCCCCCCCCCCCCCCTTCTTTGGACATAAAGCAGAAAATTCCTGCTGCAACAATATAGCATCCTAAACAACATAGCATCCATGTCACTGAAGTGGTAAAACACATCCTGCACTCCTGTATTCTGGAATTAACTTGGCCAACATGGAATACCTGGTAACCTTAATTAAAGCAGGTGACTAAATCTAAGCACTGTGAATACTTTTATTTGGCTGAAATTAAAATTGCTTCTTAAATATCTGGATTTGAAACAGCATCCTCATTATTAAACAGCTGTGTTAACAGTATGAAATTTAGAAGTTCCATCTTTCAGGAGATCATCAATAAGCTCAATTTAAAACATAAGGCCTCATTATAAAAATCATCAAGAAATTTTAAGCACCTTTTGACAGGAGAGATACTGACTGCAAAGACATCACTGGACAAAACTCACCAAGAACTATCCCAGGCAATTCACTTGCTCTTAGCAATACAGTCACCAAACAAATTAAAGTGAAAGAAGCTGGATTTAGAAGAAGGGAGGCAGGGAATCTTATGCTTGTCTGGAGCTGATCAGATGATGAATTATAAGGAAGGTAGGTCACAGACATAAACTCTATGCAATCATGTTAATTAAATTAAACTAGTTTTCAGTCTAACAGTCAAAAACCAGGAAGAGTAGATACTATCTTGGTGAAAAATTTTCATCGCTAGGGAAAAGATTTTCCAGTATAAGCTGCTAAACAGACCACAGTGAATCAGCATGCTCTGACATAGACTGTGCTGTATTCAAGATCCCACAACTGGCTCATCTAGGATATGTTGCACATGCTCACAAGCAGCTTACAAGACATCCAAGCAAGCTGTGCATCTACATCGTTCTCTAAAGTAACTTGTTGCAAGATGGTCCCCGAGATGGAGTGCATCAGATCTGAAGATCAGAGAGCAGCAGGAAAGGACAGCTAGGTGAAAGGAGGAGTTCAGAAAGTGATTTCGCATGTAAATAAGCCATGTCAGCACAATCCCTGGCCACAGAAAAAGTAAACCAGCACCTCTACATCTGGGACACAGGGACTAGTTTTCAGAAGTCTTCTGAGAATATGAAGTACATTTTAAATCTGTACTAAGCACCCTTAATATTTTGACATATTAAGTGGGAAGGAACTTGGGTTAAAACTAAAGATTTGAGTAGAACCCGGATAAATTTATACTGATTAAAAAAAAAAAAAAAAAAAAAAAAAAAAAACACACTTAGGAGGGTCATGGTCCCCAAAGAAAACTTATTTCTATTATTACACTCCTGTAAGAAATCATGCAGTTCCTTGCCATCTGCTGTGCTATTACTGTTTATAACAACAAATCTGTCACGAGAAATATGCTCACATGAGGGCTGTAACATATGCTTTCTATTAACCAAAGACAAAGAATATTTTAGCATAATGAAGATCCAGTTTCTCACAAGCTGTGCTGCTTAGAAGAAAATAATGACATGTATGACTGTGCCAAATCCTTTTCTCGGAGTCACAGCAGGAGACACTGCCTGTGTCAACTCCATACTATTTCTTCATCTGAAGAGCTTTCCTCCACACAGACTGCCAAATCGTGTACACAACTAGAGTGGTGCACTGGAGATGCAGCGTGAGATCTAGCTCAGCATCTACATTCCACTCCACAGCTTCACTTCTCAGATGAGCTGGGCACAGCATGATTCCCACAGTGGTAGGGCTGGCACAGCCAGAGTAATAGCAAGTGCTTATGAATGGTAAAAGTCACATTTGACTGGGAACTCTATGAGGGCAACTGAACTGCTCCTAGGGAAAGCAGTGATGACAGTATTTATTTCTATTAGCTAATTAGTCCTATTTAACAAGCAGTGCAAAAAGCACAGAAAAAAAATCAACAGTACAGTGACACACCTAATGGGGACACTGGCAGCAAAGGAATCTTTAATGGACCAGGTGTGGGTCTGCTTTTTGTTCCAACAGCACTCCAAAACCTTAACAGTGCAACATCTTGCACCTCTCTGAGCACACATGGTGTAGGTGGGATCAGGGCATAAAGCACTGAAGACTCCTACAACTCCAATTCTAGCCACATTCCCATCCTGCTTAAAATATCACGTATATCAGCAGTTGTACCTTAACATCCCATCCCTGTCTACCTTGTCAATGCTGTAAGACATTAATGCGTTAAAATACTACAGGAACCTTCTTGGTTCATGTTCTCAATCCTCATCAAGGTTAAAGAACAGAATCCTGGTTTTCCTCCATCCACCCCATCTTTTCAAAATAACATTTTGGCAAAGCCTGATAGACTTGTGTGGTCTTCTGTCACATTTGCATAGGATACAAAGAAAAAATGGAAAGAACCTTGACTCACGTTGTTTTTCCTGTAGAAAGTCAGATGAGCAAAATGCAGACACCTCACCTGATAAGGAAAAACACACAGTGTGAAACAGACACTCCTTCCACGCATATCAAGCAAGCTCTTTACTTTTCTTAAACATACTGCAGTAGGTATTTTGCAATTGATCACTATCCTGGCTTCAGTGGGAATGGCTCAGCATACAGAGACATTGAAAAAAATGCTCAAATATATTCAAACAGGTTACTCCAGGTACCGGATTTTCCTCTTAATTTCAAGAAAAGAGTCAATGCAACTATATCTAGGAAATTATTTCTCCGAAGCATTATCCACTGAATGTCTAAATAATCAAGTAGCAGTATAACTTATCTAGTAACACAAAATAAATTCATATTCTAAATCTTGAATTAGCAGTGTTCTTAAAGTCTACTTCCTCTCATTCCCTCCCACACTCAAAAAAAAAAAAAACCAAAAACAAAACCACACACACATACCCAAGCCCAAATACACAAACGTAAGAACAGAGAGATACAGAGGACTTACTCAGTTTGTGCATATACATAAAGGCCTCTTACAGCACTCAGCATTTCTACCAAGAATGGTAAACATCTTTGTCATCAAATTAAAGTCTAAAAGCACCAGCCCACAGGTAGCATTAGAGCTGGGATGGGAACCCAGGTCTCATAACTCTTCTTTAGATTCCTCCTACATGAAGCCAGAGCAAAAATCTAGCTTTCTCACTACAGCCTACTTACCAGCCGAGCTGACCCAGACAAGACAGACAAAAAGACACCACCCTTCTCCTGAGAATCTGAATAAACAACATAAGCAACATTTGATTATTTTTTATATAGGTGAAAACAAACAAAAAAAAATGGTCAAATGACCCACAGGGTCCAAGGACCAAGGTAGCTCGTGGTATTCCAGGATAAAGGAATGAAGTAAGCATGTGATTATAACATCCTATATCCTGCCTACTGACTTTCTCCTGTTCAGTTAAAGTTTCTGTCTAAAGCCTTAAGAAGGCTATAAAAATAGACAAACTGTTCCTTATTTGATGGACTAAGTTGACGTTACACAAACTCAATCATGGTCAATGTATAATGAACATGGATCAATTCTTTCCGCTACTGATGGATGCACCATTAGGGAATAAAAGCTCTGCCGTAGCTCTTCAATTTTCTTTAGAAAGTAAGTTACTGTAATTTGTTTCAATCCTGGATGCAATCTATAGCATAAAGCTTGCTGCCCATTCTCTCTGCTGAAACTGCAACCAGACTTTCTTGGTACCTGATTTTAGAGAAAAGAATTAAGTTCAATTCATTCCTTTTAAATCTTCATATACAATCTCTTTTATGTATCGATCCCTCATCAAGGCACTTGCACACTGTTGCTTTGCTAAAGAGCTTGGCTCACAACTAATACCTGCCTTCCAATTACTGGGAGGGAAGTGTATTCTGCGGGAGCTTCTCAGAAGAGTAACTGTTGAGGGAAACCAGTCATCAGTCACTGCCCAGGGAAGAACCTATGAAGTCCTCAGGAATCTTACAGCTTAAAACCAACACCAAGGCCTCCACATTAAGAGCACATACCAGCCTTCTGAAGTGCTTGCATACAATTCTAGGAAATTACAACATGACTAAACAACAAGAAGATTCAGAAACAAAATTCTTTCCTGCAACAACTTTGAATGGTTGTGGAAATAAAAAGTGGAATAAAAATTCTCCATCTCAAAAAAAACCAGCTCTTGCTAGAAAGAGAAAAGCCACTGTCACAATAAAAATCAAGTTAATTTTTACATAGTAAGATTCAAAAAAATCAAACTTCAGAACAATTTTACTGACAAATATCAACTTTCAATACATGTTTTTAGACATTTACATTTAGCGGATTTCTTGATATCTTCTATTGGGTCTGTCCCACATTTTTAAACTGTTTTAAAAGATGAGGCAAAAAAAAAGAGTCAAAATGGAGAAATTAAACAAAACCTTGCATGCAAAACAAAAGTACTTGCTCTCTGAAGCTAAATAGTATATAAAAGTGAATAAATTCTAGAGAAAGCCCATGCTTTGATGCAAATTAGTTCTTTCTTAGTAAAGAATTCCCATCACATTTGTACCATTGCTTTACACGGGATATGGTGGAAATAGCTTTGCAGACGTAGCACAGACTATTATAGAGTATGTGTGGTGCAGAAATGTCAAGAAACACAGAGGTGGATCATCTAGTGATTAGATTTTTGTCTCTACAAAAGCTCTTCAGCTTTTTAGTAACCTTCTCTCAAGCTCTTGTACACTCTACAAAACAGAGCTGAGACACTAACATCCATTTGTGCCTCATAAAACTAATAATGGCCAAGGTTAGGGCAGCATCCAAACAAAGCTTTCTTATCTAATGCTTTCATGAGGATAGGATATGGGTAAGAATAGTTATTTAGTACAAGTCTTTCAAACTTTGATCCACACTGTTAACATTTCTGTGTCCACTGTCATTTTCCCACAGTTTCTCTCAGCACTGGCACAAGCTGCTCCACAAAGTCCCACACTACCACTGAAACAATCTACAAAAAGAAAGACATAAGTACCCAATTTAGTTTTTCCTTTTTTTCCTAGAAACCTAGAAAATAAGAATTTTTTCTAGAAATCTAAAAAATAAGCATTATCTTCCTTTGTTATATTGTTGATGTTAATGGAAACAGCAAGAACAGAGCACTGTGCCAGTTTGCGGCTCACAGTCATTTACCTGTTTTGGCACAGAACATTTATTGTGGTACCATTTTCACAGCTTGTAAGGAAGCAGGGAACATATTTACTCTCTGGTCATTAAAAAATGATTAGATTGATTAATTAATAATTATCTCCTTGCCTCTCATCCTCACCTCAAAAACACATTATGTGCTATTCGAGCACATGAAATTTTAGCATGAAATTTTAGATATTCCCAAAAGATTCACCGATCTCAAACATTTAAAACCGCACTTCTAATTGTAAGTTAGCCTCAAGCTTTCAGACAACGTAGCAGGATAAATTGTAAAGTCTGGCCCCAGAATAACAAAAGAGCCTAAATTTATTTCAGGCCACAGAAGTAAAATCTGATATCATTCTCTTTTACAAACCTTCACAAAAGGTGTTTCATAAGAAGAAAGATCCAAACGTGTAGGTTCATCAAGGTCTTTCAGCCACAAGTTCCCAGGCTCAGGTTCCACACTCACTTTCTGCTCCTCATTCATCATAAATGATATGTTCTCCATCTTCAGGAAACATTGCACAGTGCAAATCACAAAGTAAGTTTAAAGACCCCCTATATCACATTCCCTTCACATCTGACTAAGGGATGACTAACCCTTAGAACATTCAAGAAATATCAACTGAAATGCGGAGATGCACTCTAACAAAGTCTGCCATGTTTTAAATTGTCCATCTGAAGACATGTGTCATTATAATATGACACAAAAAGTTTACATGCCATGCCTGATTAGCTACTTGAGGACATTCTACTCTACATCTGAATATGGTAAAGTACTGCAAAATTATTTTTACATCAAGTCTCGCTAAGGCCAAAGGAACTATTCACTTGGACAAAACAAATCCCATTTGTGAAATTCTCTCCTGTGTTAAGGCGGCAGAAACCCTTGGCTCCAAGGAGAATCATTAGGGATGTCAGAGTGTTCTAGAAACATTTGTCACATAGCAATTTCCACAAGAACTACAATTGTCACTTCCCTGGCCTAGAATTAAGTGATGATCTGCTCTTCCTCTAGTCCAATGCTACCAGCTATTGCAATGCTACAAAAAATTAGTAAGCAATTTTTTGACACAAAGTTATTATACACACATCATTCTTTGCAGAACTGTTCTCCTGGGAAGTAAGAGGGCATTTAGTACAACTTTTCTCTTATTTTGATGTCCCCTGGGATTACATCACTGTTGTGATCAGAGGAAGAAGATAGCACAACAGAACAGTGTTCTGGGCCTTGACAAGATATCAGGAAGATCCTCCCTGAAATAATTCGCCCTTGCCCTGGTCCCACTCTCCAAACCCCGCATAGTCTTGCAACACTAGCTTCCAGAATGTCAGAAGCTTCATGGTGTGCATAATTTTCCTTGTTCATTTAACAACCTAATTGTTTACCACTGAAGCAAACAATGTTCACTTTCCATTCTGGAATCCATCTTTCCTCCAGCAAGAATATCGTGAAGATTGACTTTAAATACCAAAATTGTTTTCCTTTTTTGCCACTATAAATAAAAGACTGCTGGCAATACAATGATATCAAACCAGGGAAGATAGGAGAGTGGTTAGGAAAGGAGGTAATATACCTGCTGATGATATGATGAAATAGATTCTCCAGGTCCAGTGAAACAGATTGAATAACATCTACTGCTTGCAGCACGCAACAGATTAGATCTTAGAGAAGGACTCAAAAAGGAAAAGGAAATCCATGGAGGGACTGCAAGGAAGGTAAGACTCATGGCAGTAGGGCTCAATTCTCAAAATAAAATACTGAAAATACCTTAGAGGATAGTTTAAGTTTCCTCCATTTTGCTTACATTTGTTAAGACTGCATTTTAGAACATACAGCATCACACAAATAAAGTGACAGCAGTTAGAAAACTAGCAATAACCTGCAGAGTTATAAACTGCTACCATGGATGATACACCTGTCAAGGATAGCAGAAATTCGATTCACTCTTTATTGCCAAAACCTGCAGCTAAAAATAAATCTGTTGTTTATATGAGCCATCTAATATGTTTTGGAATACGGTTGACTGTTCAAAGTCTCTCTCTTTCCCTTTAACTGTTCTCTGCTCTGAGCCAGATTTTCTGCTTGCTGTCTTCATGTTATTAGGCAGTGGCAGATGCTACTGCAATAAAATTAATAGCAGTATAAACTCTGGAGTCAGATATATACAAATCTCAAATTAATTATCTTCTGGAAGGATACGACAAGGAAGAAGAGATCACATGTACTGAGGACGAGGAAAATAGTTTGCGTACATGAAATCATTCACTGTGGAAGAAAGCAACTAAGGCAGCCTTTCAGAGCAAGGGAGAGGCAGAAAAGCCCATGTAAGATTAAAACATATTAACTGAAATCAGAATTATGAGATTTGAGAGATTTCTTTCTGTGGTACTAAGCATTTTGATCCTTGCAAAAATGTTGGAGAAATTCTGGGATGCATGGTAGATGTAGCAAAGGAGACATCACTGAATCAAAGGAAAATAAGACCAGGTGAAGAGTTCCACAAAAACATCTCATCGTGCACCTAATCTTGCAAGGGAACACTGGCTTGCTGTAGGAGCTTGACAGATCCAAATCAAAGTAGCTCATAAGTTCAATTATTGTATAGGTCTAGTATTCATATCACAATTAACATGCATCTTTTAAAAAGTCTAATCCATCCATGCAAAAAATGGAACCCTTCCCATTCAAGTAAGGGAAGATGCTAATTCACTGTCAAATTGATGTCTCATCTCTTGATCCAGTCATAAAACTTAACTTGTGTGTGCATACACATACACACATCTCACACCAGAGCCCAAGAGATGGCAAAAATTATCAGCATGCATCATACTCCAGGATCATTCTTGCATAATGCAACTGTTCAAAAACGTGAACTACCTTGAAAACTTCTGAAATTCAATAGACAAAGTGGCATTTTGCTAAGCAAAGGACTTCAATTGAATGTATATAAGTTGAAGAGACCATACCCGCCTACACATCAGCACACTTTTACATAGTTGTGCTTGTAGCTTAGTAATTGTAATAAGCCTTATGTATTCATTTATACCACTCCTTTCTCCTGACCCACAATTATAAATGGAGTCCACAGTATGTTTACACACTTACTGATTTCAGGGTCAATACATACAAAAACATCCAAGTTATTCCATAGGGCTTGAGGTTTTCACTCTAAGTGAGAAAACAATCCAAAACCAGAATTCCATTTCCAAAGAAGTTCAGCACATATAAACTTCTTGAACATTCAGATTTGTCTTGAGCAAGAACTCACCATGAGTTACATCACACTGAACAAGTTTCCAGCTGGACAACAGGCAATCTCCTCAAGAGCTCTCAAAGGCTGAAGACCCCAGGTCTCCAGCTTCCACAATATCCATACAATTCAGTACATGTTATTCTTGATGTTAGAGACTTCAGAGGTGCCTGAATCTCTAAAAGCCCCCAGATTTCTAAATGGAAACTATTTTAATGTCTCCAATTAAACTGCTGAAATTTTACACACATGAAACTTCTGCCTTTTGGCCAAGTTTAAATGCTTTAATTTGAAAAGAAGCTTATGAAGAACTGCACCTTCAGAGAACCGAACTGAACGTGGACACTCAAACATAAGAGCGGTATGATCTTCAGATCTCATAAAGATATGGCACCGCCAGTGAGAAAAAGAAAGCCTTCAAGTTGTCAAAAGCAGGAAGGCATTTGAGAAATGCTAGAGAAAGCATTTCGGTGTGAAGATATAGGTTTCCAAATTACAAACTGTTCAGTCTCACTTGGATGCAAGCATTCTTTCTTTATTTTTAATCCTGGAGCCACACAAAATCCTTTTGCTGACACTCTGCTAGAGCCATTCACAATAACTGTGGATAATTTAATCTGATCCAGAGTAAATTAGCTCGTGCAATGAGACCAGGAAAGGCCTTCTACTTACCTAGTAATGAAAATTCCCAGTTGTAACAGTTGATCATGTCCATCTATTTTGCTGGTTACCAGTAAAGCAATCCATCACTCTGTATTTGTGGCATATGAAGCACAGGAAAAGTGAATTTCATAGGCATTTTACAGTCAGTTACGTTTCAAATGACTAATAATTGCATTTTGTCAATTGTCTACCTGAGAATTCACCATCTGCATCATTTTAATTGAATTAGCTGGATTTGCAGAGTGAAATAGCAGTGTATTGCCAGCAAAATTGACTAATGGCTCTTAAAGTTCAATTACGCTATACTTAAATCAATAGCCATCCTCGGTGGTAAGCTGTATTACAAAAATGAAATTTCCATTTGTTTGCTTGCTTATTTATATGCTACAAAATTACCATTTGTGCCAGTCTCTTTTTAATAGAGCTTCATATTGCAGAAGTAAGGTTGCAAGCTCTTTGTAGCGGGTTTTCAAATGACTTCTCTGCTTCTGGCATAGGAAGCATACTGAAATCCCATATAATGATGCTATGAATGAGAAACTAAAGGTAACTGCCTTAAGCCAGTTGCACAGCAGAGAAACAGTCAGGGATTTTTTTCCCCCCTCTGTTCTTCTAATAAAATGTTTCCATTTTGGAACATGCAAATGAATAAAATCCAAAATTATACACAGAAACATGGTTTTTTATTTTCCTCTCTGAGGAGACTTCAAAAGAGACAAACTCTTTTGAGAAAGAGCAAACACATGTTTATGGAATCCTTTCATATAAGGCATCTGCCCTCTGCCCTCTCAGCCCCATCCAAGTTGCAATTTCAAGCAGAACTCCTGCTTTGCAGAAAAATTAATAAACATAGGTCCCAACTATTCTGGTCCATTTTAAGACCATTTAAGTATAATTACACTTCTCAGAAAAGATTAACCCAACAAGTTCTAATTTTCATCACATTGCAGAACACATACACACAAATTTGGTCAAAAATAGTAGCCTCTTATCAGTTTCACCATTAAATTGAAAGTTGGCATTTTTCTCTCTCGGAATCAGCAGATAGCTGATGGGACTGAAATTGCACATAGAGCTCACAAGTTTAAAATGCAGCCTGCATCAGTCATTACCCAGTCCAGACATTAGGTTGAACACTTAGAAGCTGACTCTAGCAGTCCTACCTGAGCAGGAAGATCTGTACTCAAAATATACCACCGTATTTGACATGGAATAGCAATCTATACAGGACTATTATCAAGACTTCACCATTAACATTAGGCTCATCAACAATTTAGGAGACTACCAACCCCATATTGCCCTTGAAAACTTCTTTTAAAAACTTAACATTTAAAGAGCACGGTTAAAATATCTAAAATGCTCTACATACAAAACGAAGTTATTTAAGAACTTAACTCCTCACCATCTCCAGGTGAGCAGGAACTTCTTTACTGTTAGGGTGACAGAGCAGTGGAACAGGCTGCCCAGGGAGGTTGTGGAGTCTCCTTCTCTGGAGGTCTTCAAAACCCGCCTGGATGCCACCCTGTGCCACACGCTCTAGGTGTGCCTGCGTGAGCAGGAAGGTTGGACTAGATGATCTCCAGAGGTCCCTTCCAACCTTGAATATTCTGTGATTCTGTGATTAAGCGGCTTAACATAGTAATACTGTCAACTAAGCTAAATGCATAAAGCATTATCTTACCATTACAAAGCACTTCAGGTTTGTTTTTATGAGTAAAAGGGGGTGATAGTGAAAATTTATTCATGTGGTATTTTCTAACAGATAACACTGCAGCATCCTGACGCAGCAGGACAGAAATCCATCCAAATGTGATGCCTGTCTAGACAATGTCCAGGTTAGTCACTGATGAGTTCTTGGTGCACAGGAAATAAAATATTAACTACATTTAGAAGTATTCTTAGATTAGGAACTTATTACACTGCATTCTTCAGACAAATCTTCATCTATAGGCAATGCATAATGTTGGTGAATTAACTAAGGGCAAGGTACACTAGAGAAAGAAAATTAGGAAGAGATCAAAAGTCCAGATCAGTGAATGGCATCTTTGAAGACAAGATGACTTAAAATATAAAGTCTACATTGCCTACAACAGAAGAAAGATTGAAAATAAAATTCCTGTATTAGCAGAATAACCACTACTTGGTCATGATCCATTTTGCTTTGAATATTGCAATTAATTACAATGAATGTCAGAATTACAAGCACAGCTTAAATAAATAGCTACATTTCAAGTTTTACGTTAGGTACAATAACACCCTCCACAGTCACTTTACTGTGACTCCGTGCAATAGGGTTGTCTTTAGAATAGAAATCTGCAAAAATTACTGTTGTAACCGGGACCTTAAATATGTACCTGCTCTTAAAGATAATGTAAGCACCTTTTCCATTCCTTGAACAAGATCAACATCTACAAAAACAGATTAGCCTCCAAAAGTAAGTTGTAAGCTTGAACTCTACTCCTACTCTGTGTAGTCATTCAGCTATTTGTTGGAACATCCAGCTAGCAGCTAATCAGCGGCAAAGAGGATGAATTGGTTGAGGTGATAGGAAAGAATAGGCAAGAAGAATGCTTCTTCATTTTTTTTCTAAAAGGTCACAATGATCTCAAGATGGTTAATTTGAACTATTGGCATTCACATAGCCAAAGATTAATAGGACAGTTCTAGATACTCATTTCTCTGAACCATTTGACCAGACTCCAGACCTGACAAAACTCCTCAAGGAAACATTATCTCAAGTTATTTTCATCAGAGTGCAAAGTATATGTGTAACTTTGTGTATGTGTATATGTGTAAGAGAACAGATATTTCCACACATCTCCATAAATTCTTTATGAAACAGAATAATAAAACTTGACTGCTTTCCAAATGAGCTAATCATCATCATTTACTTAAAACACTGCAGTCAACATACCTTCTGTCATATAACATAGTCCTTTGAGACACAAAACCAGACAGTTTTATTTTTTCTTTTCATACTGAAGTCAAGGATTCGTTATTTGTGTTGAGTAATTTCATGGCTTTCTTGTAATAAAACTTTAAGAACATTCGGAACAAGAAAAAAGCACCCCCTGCCATTTAAAAAAAGAAAAAATATTAAAATTGTACCCTGAAGCATATTTGCCTTCAGGAATTAAGTATATCTTCTAGTGAAAGCTAAAAATTGTGTGCTCCTGAGAAGCACAGGAAATGCAAGAGACAGTCAAAAGAAGCAGAACCATGGACTGCATCTGAAAATGGCTGTACAATTCTAGTGTATAGCTTAAAAATACATATTTTTCTCACAAGAAATACTGACCAACAACAACATACTGGTTACCTATTATCCCATCCCAGTTATCTTTTAACCCACAATTATCTAGTGAATTCACATTACTGCAAGCCTTCTCCTATTGTGATTTTATTATATAATCTAAAATAAATCAGCTCTGGTGAGGCTGCACCTGGAGTACTGTGTGCAGTTCTGGGCTCCCCAGTATAAGAGGGACGTGGAGCTTCTGGAGAGGGTCCAGAGAAGGGCAACCAGGATGATTAAGGGAATGGAACATCTCTCGTACGAAGAGAGGCTGAGTGAGCTGGGCCTGTTTTCTCTGGAGAAGAGAAGGCTCAGAGGGGATATGATTAATATGTATAAGTTCAGGAAGGGAGAATGCAGGGAGGAAGGGGACAAGCTGTTCTCACTGGTGGCCAGCGATAGGACGAGGGGTAATGGCCACAAGCTGAAGCATAAGAAGTTCCGTCTCCAGGTGAGGAGCAACTTCTTTACTGTTAGGGTGACAGAGCAGTGGAACAGGCTGCCCAGGGAGGTTGTGGAGTCTCCTACTCTGGAGGTCTTCAAAACCCTGTACCACATGCTGTAGGTGTGCCTGCTTGAGCAGGAAGGTTGGACTAGATGATCTCTAGAGGTCCCTTCCAAACTTAAATATTCTGTGATTCTGTGAAATCATTTCAATTTTACCACTTGCACACACACCTACCTCTCTGAAGATCTTTTTCAACATCTCTCTAAGCTTGTAAGCAAAACTTCCATGGGAGAAAAATATTCACAGACCAGAAAGAGACACAGCACTTTCCTTGCATTCCAAAAAAAGCTTCTGGAAATCTCCCACCCTTCACTAAAGACAAAAGCTGTCTTTCAACGCATGTCAATGGCAGCACACAGACCTATCACAAACAATGCACTCCTACCACATTATCCATTGAGCAATTAAAAACAGCATGACAATGCAGATTGGCAAAGGAAAGGCAAGAAGAACACATTAACAAATCAAGCTTGGCCTTTGCCAATATCTGAAATCTTTCCTTTGCAAACTTTGGAGCTTCTAGCGACTGCAAATGAATATTGTCTGTCCTGACTTTCTGGCACATTTGGCTGTCATCACAACAGCTAAGGGCTAAAAACAAGATCTATTATGCTGGCCAGCCAACTAAATAGATATGCTGTTTTCGCCTTTGAGTCCCTCGGCTGTGGTAGCAGCCAATGGACAAAAATCTCCTAAGAATCAGTTGCATAAGAGCTACCAAAGAGCTTGGAAATTGATGTTTTCTAAGGGCTTCCTCAGGTTGCTTTTGTTTGATGAAAAGCACAAAGCTAAACAATGGGCAATAAAAAAAAACTAAGCTTCTGACCAAGGGGGAAAACAAACAAACAGAAAATCCACCTCTGCTCAGTAGACAAGTGAGGATCTTTTTGCTCAAAATACCATCAATGCTGAAAAGTACAACAGTCAGAACAAACAGCCTGACGTAGCCAAGGAAAGAAACAGATGGTAGCATGTAATGCTAACAAGAGAGCACAGTCCTTAATGAGCTCAAGTTTGGATACCTTGAAAATTGATAATCATTTTTTTTCTGGAAAGCAATCCTTTAATATGTATGCACTACTCTTACACATATGCAGAAGAGACACTATAACCAGAGAGCGGGTAGTACAAAGTTTGGAAAAACAAAAATCTCTACCAATTAAATACAGCATGTAATTACAATGCTTGCACTGGGACAACAGTATCTAAATCTTCAAGCCATTCAGAGACTTCCTTGGAAAAAGTAAACAATAAAAAGGAAATGCTGAAAAGCCACTCCATTCTAACACAGTTGCCTTTTCCAATCTGCCATGGTCAAGTCAATGGTTACTGGATGCCAGGAACCAGAATCAAGACTGCAACCTGCCGCAAAAGGAACATTACTATGCCCGTTAAAAGGATATATACCTTTGCTGATCAGCTTGTTCACCTGTGTTATCATTATGCCAACACCTCAATCATTTAATATTTTTCCCCAGCAATACAGAGGGAAACAGTAGATGAAATTATTTTTCTTGTTGTGTTACACATTTGGAACAAGTCCATAAGATCCTTTTCCGTCCCAGACACTTGTGCCATCATATTTCAGTGAAAGGAGACAGTATGGCAAAACCAAACTATTCTAGCAACTCTTGCCTACAGGAAACCTCCCTGGCATTTACAGTTAGAAGACAAGGAACCATAGCTGTCCAGTTCTAGTTAAAAACTCACTGGAAATAGGCAGAAAAAGAGAGAGCCATATACAAAGCACAAACTCAACAGAAGACAAGACATAAAGCTAGAATAGTTTATTTGTTCCTATATTGAAACAGATGCCTGAAAAGATGCACTGTAGGCTTGCACAAGTTTAACCACACCTGTCTGTGGCAATAGACAACACTATCTGCTTCTGCTCACCAGTCAGAAAGGCAAAGGTGAAGGAACATTTCTCAAGATAATAAGTTACCAACTCAGGAAGGGCCACCTGATCTAACAAAGCTGCAGAACAATGCTACCTTTTCCTCACTGCACTTTGATGTGCATGAAGCTGATTTACACTCACGGATGTGTGATGCTGGTCAGCTGAAAATGAACAGGCATGCTGCTGATGAACTGCTTCATCTATACCCTGACAACTCCATGTTTCTTTCTCTCTTTAGGAAATAAATTGGAACATGAGGAACAAAACGTAATAAAAAAGAGCAAAGAGCAATTTGCTCTGTTGTCAGTATACGGGGCCTCCATCACAGCAGGAATGCTAATCTCCAGCTGCAATGACAAGCACTTATTAGCTATTTATGGAGTTCTGTGCTTCTTTACTTGCTCCAAATGTTTCTGCATTCCCTGCCACTTTAATTTGCGTGTGAGAAAAGAGAGGAAGAAAAGGAAATGCCATGTTATATCCTTATAGCACTTCCCAGCTCTCAAGTACACATTCAATTTAGTGTTGTTATCTGGTGACTACTTAAACACACTTTGTGAAAGCTTCCAGAGGCAAAATCACTTATACATTTGGGCCACAGCTCAGATAAAACAATTAATGATAGTGCAATTAATTGCAGCTACAGCATTCACAGATTTGGTTTTGTTTCCTAAAGAGCAGAATCTCAGTAGTCTGAAAATGGCATGAGACAGCTTATCACAATTTAGCAGGAACAGTGCCCTCCAAGCTAACAGAAGTTCAATCATTTTCCTCAGTGGGAACAGAATCAGATAAAAAGGGAAACAAAGTTCACTTTCTCCATCTAGGAATACAGAACCAGGAGAAAGCTTATGCTTTCTCAAGAAAGGTTTGCACACTTTGACCCTCAGGGATAAGGCCTACTTCATGAAAAGGATTTATCTCCCCACAATTTCACTCTTTGACCAAAAAGCTGACACTTGCCATTACTTAAATTGAACAGGATATTTTTACAGGAAGAAGTATTTGCCTGGTTGGCCAGCTAAAATGTAAGTTTTTATAGCCAGAAGTGAAGATACTGTACAAGAAGGGAATTTTAAGAATACATTTTACAGTTCAAATTCAGTAGACTCTGCTACTCTTTCTTCAGGGGACTACAGATTTTATTTTCTAATACTTATCCTGACAATAATACAAAAATAAACTGAAAACTTCAACCTTTCAAACATTAACAATGCATGCTAAGCAAAGAAAAGCATTCTAAATAAATCAAGTTCTTTAAAAAGCTAGATTCATTAGCAAGGACCACTACACACAGGCCCCATACCACAGGTAAACAAGGAGCTTAAGTCTCTCCTTCTTCTAAAAGTGAAGGAGGTAATTTTTATTTTGAGATGATTATGTAATCTAGGCAGCAAAGAGACAATTACAGCAGACTGCTTAGGATCCTGGTGTAGGTGCTAGATTATTACACACATCAGTATAAGAGTGCCTATTTCCCATTCGTTTCAATGGCAAATAGTTACTTAATTGGTCATTTAATGCTGGCCCAAAATACTCAAGAATGGTCCCTCTGAAAACTTAAGCATTTGCTGACATTAAAAGAGAACTTTACAGTTTAGAAGTACCAGGAATGACTGTGAGTAGCACAATAACTCAGTGACATTGACAAAAAAGTCCTTTTGCAAATGTTGATCACAGGGAATACACAAAACACTGATGCTGGTCCTGTAATCCATCTCATGCCTGTTGAGCTCCGAGTCTGGTACAGTCCCACTGAAGTCAATTAATCAATGATATTACCTGGTCTGCCAGAGAAGAACATCCTTCCTGGAATTAAAAACTAGATTATTCTAACTAATTTTTCAGATACTAAAATATCTGATAGTGATATTAAAATATCACCTTACATCTTTTAGCTATGGGACACCGTAAACGGTACTTCTATTGAATATTTTAATAAAGAAATATCAGATGACAGATTGCTTTAGCTTTCGGGTCTTCTTGCTAACTTTAAATTAATAAGTAAGGCAAGCTAAATATTACCTTGATTTTCCTCTAGCTTCCCAATTGTTTCTATCTGCTCAACGAGGTCATTTGAGTTCCACTGGCTCATGCCTATTAGAATTGCATTTTTTCCTTCCACCATCTCTTCTGGGAGAAAAAAAAAAAAAAGGAAAGCAGAAAAAGTTGAAGTGACAAACAAGAGAACTTTCAATGTGTGTCAGTAATTATCAAAGAAGTAAGGAGGTTGCTATGATCCCTAACGGGAACATAAAACAGGCCAGTATACACAGAACTTTCTCTAATTTAAGTTCCTAGAAAAGTCATAGCTCTAGAAATATGATGAAATTATTACAATTCTAAATCATTGACCCCACTTGGAGTGGGCATAAAATCCCCTGTGTCAGGAAGGCACAAAACTTCCCCTTCCTATCTAGGGCTTGCAAGCACATCTGAGTTTCTTCTTACAGTCTACCCAACAACAGCTGGCAGATCACCATTTACGGCACCTGTAGTGATCACAACCAGAAGATTATTGTATACAAAGTAGTTATTGATCCACATAACAGATAAACTAAGCAGGCACTGTGCTACAATGAATGTACAGCTTGGCCTTGAGGCTTCTGTTGAACTGCACATATTCCTGTCTGACAGATAAACTTAGCTGACTGAAAGTAATGGAAGAGCCTGAAGACATATTTTAAGGATCTTGTAAATTTGTAAATTGCTTAGCTCTTTAATTCTTTGTGAATTGCTTCTTGATTCACAGCAGAACTGGGAAAAGAACTGGGAGAGGAGGACAAGTCTTCAGCTGACCTCGAGCATCAAAGAATTCATCATCGGAGCTCTCCACTGAGTCACTGAGGATGTTCTGCACGTGCCACTGAGAACCACTGAATCTGCGCGGGCCAGCTGGAAATACAGACAGATTCGCATTAACTCAGCAGAATACTCGCATCTGTTCCAGACTTAAAGAATAAAAAACTACATTAATAAAAAATTTACATAGATAGCTTGGGATCATTTTGTTTAATGTATGTAATTCAACTTAACCAGACAGTCAGACACTAATGGTACTGCTCACAAGGCTCCTAAAACCTGTCCTTCACTCTGAAGACGATTTTTGTCCAAATTCTTATTTGCGTTAAAAGGCACAAAACTCCAAAGAAAAGAGGATATCTTCTAGGCTTTAAAAAACATAGTAGGAACTTAAAAGGCAAAATGAATCAAACAGAATATAGACCATCAGCTAGCACAGAAGGAAGCATTTGTTTAGTTTTATACAAATGGGAAACGAACAAATAAAAAAATCCACGTGGCATATTTCATTATCTCATTAACTCATTGTATTATTTTTCTTCCATCAGTTTGGTTTTTATCTATATTGCCCTAGCTTTAGAACTGAAACTCTTACCAGCATGCAACTGATATTCCAGGATCATACATCAAAACTATTTCTTCATCCTTCAGAACTGCAGCCTCTGCAGAACTATATAGGGAGCTATATAAATTATATGAAACTTCCTGTGTTTGGATTTGTACCCATTGCCCCTTGTCCTGTCACTGACCAACATCCAGAAAAGTTTGACCCCATCCTCTTTACATTGTCCCCTCAGGTATTTGTATGTGTTGACAAGATCCCTTCTCCATCTTCTTCAGTCCTCTTCTCCAGAGGAGATGAATACGTTTACTCTGGACCTCACTTTCAGGATACAGTCATAAACATAAACATTTAGGATCCACTTTATCAGAAATGACAGCCATCTTAGTGGCTTCAATACTTAAAACTCCCACAATTATATGCTACCTATAATTAACATCCATAGTATCTCTTTCTAAGCTAAGCCTGCTTCTTTCAGACTCCTCTATGATGTCACCATGATGCCCCTACTATCACAACATAAGTTAAAATTTGCGGATTATGACATCTCCAACAGAATTTCAAGAGATAATTAGCAAGTTGAGGTAACAATTTTCTAGGGAGGAAAAAACAGTTTTGATTAAAATGTTTTACAATAGATGCTATTCACAAGTTTTACTTTCAGCTCACCTTACTAAAGTTCATTTTCTATCCCTGAGATTGTTAGTGAAAATGTGCACTATCTCCTAGAAATATTAGTGGAATATAGCACAGGAATTATAACAACAGTGGAAAATTGAAAAAAGCAAGATTTTGCAACTTGTGCTTGGGATAAATCTGTAAAGCTCTAAAAAAAAAAAAAAAAAAATCAAAAAATCATTTGCCATTATTGTTTTTATTGTTTGTCATCATTTCTCCACTGGATACAAAAAAAACCAATGCATTCCTAAAATAAATCAGTTAAACTAGCACAACTCCTGATGCAGAAAAGGATCAGAATCCCCCAGACACCTTGACGTTATTTCACTGGGTTACTAATGCAAATTTCTATGAAAATTCCTAATCTTGAACTCACATTTAACTTCAGTTTCATGTCCAAAACTCTCCTAGGTTGATAACAGGAGTATGCAAAAGCACAGTGTAGGCTCCCTAAGAACCACAGAACCGATTGTCTCTCCGATGCTTCTGTTGAAAGCAAGATATTTAACCACAGATTTGCTTTACATTAAGAGGTGGTAAAAACCAAGAGTAGGTTTAGCTGATAACAGCAATACAAAACCACTAATCAAACCCCTCAAACATTAAAGCAAAACTAGAAGAAACATTGATGAATACCATTATTCATCTTACCCCTCTCCATTTTCATGGCCATTTTCCCAGCGCTCAACACCAGAAAGCAGCACATCTCAAATAGCCACAGACTGATGCCAAGTAAGGACCCATGTGGCTGATATCTATAATTACATCTGCTAGCTACTACACATCATACAATGTGCAAACCTACATGCTCTGGAAACATATAGATGTTAGGTTCACTATTTAAGGGCAGATAGAAAGGCTGTTAAAACAAAGAATCCTCAGTAAATTCTAATTATACTTCAGAGAACCACTAGATAAGCATGCATTAGTTCTCTCCATGCAGAGAAAGATCATAAAAGTTGTTGCATCTCTCTACGCAATCTTTTTTTTTTTTTTTTTTTTGCCAATCAATTTTCATCATTTATCTCATAATTAAGGGAGAGGGGCAATTAATTCACCCATTTCATGCCCACTTTTCCTAACATTCTGTTTCTGTGTCTAGAGTAAAAGTATCTTAAATCAGGCTCATATTGAGAAACTTTGGGCGTGAGCATCTATAGATGTGTGCATGTACAAATGAAATCAAGGTAAAGACATACAAACTTCAAACATGAAAAGCAATCCCTGGTGCTGATACACCAGTAGAAGTTGTGACAGACAAGTAGTAAGAACAAGCTCCTGATTTGGAAGGTAGCAAAAGGCAAGGCAAGAACATATAAGCGGAAGAAAAGGAACAGAGAGGTAATTCTGAAATTATGTGAGTTGTGAAAGACAGTATGTTGAGGCTGAAAAGCTCTAGGGAAGGAACTTGAAGGACACTCATTGAACGGAATGGAGAATGGATGTTACAGTAATACTGTGCACAGAAGTGCTGGATGGACAGAGGTGTGATATCAAGACAGGATTTTTAAGAGGTAGCAGAAGGTTTTACAGGTAGAAAGAAGTAAGAAACAAGAGAGGAAGCAAAGCATTAAGTGAAGAATAAAGACAGCAATTTTGGAAAGTGAGTAGCTTAGGAAGGGAAAGAGAAGTAGCTTGAAGACAGGCAGCACAATGGAGCAGACACCAATAAAGCCTGGATGGAGAAGGTGAAAGGTCAGGAGCTCCTGCCATCCACACTGCAGTTGCATCACTGCATGAACAAAAGAGCTGAGAAGAGGGCTGACCAAGCCAGAGACATAGTTAAAGGCCAAAGGAGGAATCCCCACAAAATACAGATGCCTATGTTAAGAAATCAAGTGCAATAGCTAAGTGGAAGAACAGTCCAGACACCAGCATGGCAGAAATACACAATATATCCAACTCCCATCTCCCACAGCTCACTGTGTCTTTCCTCTAAAAACATTTCAACACCAATACTTCCTTGGTTACCTACTCTGTGCCTCCTTCAGCTGACAGTTCTGCAGCAGATGGCGTGGACAGGCATGCGCTTGCTCACAAAGAACAAGAAACAAAATAAAAACTCAGCCATTTAAGACCCTATTTTAAAGTACCATTGATGTTTCTAGACTTGTATCTTATGCAATCACTGCTAACTTCAAGGAAGAGAGGGGAGGTTCCAAATGTCAAATTCCAGACCAAGCTTTCCTGTTATAGCAGTTCATCTCCTAGAGCTGTTTCTCAATGCTTCAGATACCAACTCTTCCACAGCAGAAATTAACTTCACCCTCCCTCAGCATCACCACCTCCTCCAAACTCACTCTCCAAAATCAGAGAAGTTAAGAGTATTCTCTAACCTTTTCCTGCGACAACTGTAGGTGGACTGCCTGCATCACATCTTTAGCGCCCAACTTTCACAGTGCAGAGATTCTGGCTGTCTGGGGAGGATCTGGCATTTTTGAGTCACTGCAGCATGTTGCAAAATGAATTAATACATGAAGATGAGATACCACAGCACCCATAGGAATATGGCCAGGTAGTGATCTGAAATTGCTGATAGGTGGTTTGCAATCCTTAGTCCTGCAAACACCCAGTCTTTCTGCACTGAGACTTTATTCCAAGGCCTTTATAGTCCACTAGGTCAGCTCTGGCTGTTCCAAGTCAAACTGACCAGTTCTAACGCCCTTCATGAGCATATATGTCATTCAAGAATGATCAAACAGCAGGTATCATTGCTGCAGGAATAAAAGTCTTCCTTTATACTTGCAACAGCGCAAAGAAATTGAAGTGGTAGCAAGGCAGGGAACGTATGAGCAAGACCTCCATACATAACTATACCTGCACATCTCAGTTCATAAACTGCAAGCAGAAATCACCAAAAAGGCGAATTTCCATTGCTCCTAACCCAGATATGTGCTGGCTGAGCTCCTTTGTGCATAGTAACCATTCTTGCTTTTAAGACAGTAAGGGCTGGCAAGTAAGGGGTGGCAATATCATAAAGCTGGCATCAAGTCATGGTTTTGTCTAGAAGAGAAAGTAGATTCACGCCCAAGAGAAGCACCATCCTTTAAAATTCCTGTGCAAATAAAAATGTGTTTGAACATGCACACAAACTGCAGAGTGCTTTGGCCAAAGAGTACTACAAGTGAAAATGCTTATTTTTGTATCAATGATAAAGGACTGCAAATCAATGATCCCTCAAGATCAGTAGAATTTTCATTTTCTTTCTTCATCTACAAAAAAAAAAAAAAAAAAAAAAAAAAGAGAGAGAGAGAGAAAAGATCATTTAGCTCAATGTTACATTTGCATGTTCTGAACTGACAGATGCTCTCATGCTCCAGAGTGCTGTTTGTCAAGGCTGACCCTTTGTCAAGGGTCCAAGCCTACCTCAGGGCAATAACAACAACAATACAACAATAAATTCCACTGGATAATAAGCTTTGTTTCAGCTGTAACACAACTGTACCTCTCTGAATCTGCACCACAACGAGCAGAACATACTGCAAGCACCACGCCGATTTTACACGCCAAGCTCAATCCAGGCACTGCCAGACCTCATCCCCCAAGAAAGGGTTGCAGGTCTGTGCAACACCGCGGCTCCCTCGGCAGCAAGCGTCCCACCGCAGCCAGCTCACCGCAGGGCACCCGATGCGGGGCACCATGGCCACTAGGGCCTCCTCGGCCCTGGCCGGCGGGGGCTCCCAGAGGCCTCGCTCGGGGGGCGCAAAATGCAGGGCCGAACTGCCGCAGGGAAGGCGGCGCCCGCCTTCGCCTCCGAGCGGCTCTTTCCAATGAGCCGCCGACTCGGCTTCCCGCACCGCACCGGCACGGCGGGGCTGGGCCCGGGCTGCCCGCTCTGTCCGGCAGGCCCTCGGCCCCGCAGCTCGGAGAAACCACGAGGGCAAACGCAGCTCCACGCGCGGAACTCAGCGGCGCCCTGACGAGGTCACCACGGCGCTCACCACCGCAACAGCGGCGAGACGGGGGGCGCCCGGACCAGACCGGTATGGACCGGCACGGACCGACCCGCGACACGCAGAACCTCCCACCCCCCACTGCGGCTCCTGCTCCCACACCATCCCCACGCGACTCCCCCCCGCCCCAGGCTGCTCCCTCCGTAGCATCCTCCCCCGCGCGGGTCCCGCAGCCCTGGGCGGGCGCTGCTCACCTGAGCGCGGAGCTTCCGCCATGGCGGGACCACCACCGTTCCCGCCACGCAGTTCGCGGCCGCCTCAGCCGCTCGCCCGCGGGCCTCCCCAGCTGCCCGTCCCCCGCCTCCCCATCGCACGCCGAGAGCGGCGGCCGGGCGCCCACGCTCCGCTCCGTTTCGCCGCACCGCCCCGCGCAACTGCCGCAGCCGTTAAAGGCGCCGCGGGGTGCTGCTCCTCAGGCGGTGGCCGCGCCCCTCCTCGTGAGGAGGCAGCGCCGAGTCTCGCAGCTCTGCCCGCACCTGTGCCCACCAGTTGTAGCGCACCTAGGGGAGCCAGACCGATCCGCTGCCCTGGGACACAGGTGTTCTTGGGCATCTGGGCTGGTTATCATGGATCCGGGGGCTGCCTCCCGCCCCGCAGGCACCTCATGCCCGGCGCTCCGGGGCTGGTCCCTGCCGAGCTGCCATGGCAGGGCACGGCCCACGCAAAGGGCGGCCGCTGAAGGCAGCTCTGGAGGTGTTGCCGAGGCCTGGGTCACTGTGGTGTGAGCCCAGTAAGCAGAAGCCCAGTAAGCAAGCAAGTTGCACTGTTAAGAGGAAAGAGGGAACTTTCAGGGCAAAACTATCACCTCCTTCCTCCAGAGCCTTGCCAGAGGCATTTCTCTAGCATAATCAAGGAGAAAACAGAGAACAGCAAGCTTTCTGCAGGATTTTCAAGATTTAGGAGAAACTCTCCTTCGGAAATGTCTCTAGTGCCTGCTCCTCCTGTGGGAACAGTTAGATAACAGAACAGATAGGCAAGGAGCCTATAAGAGGCTGTACTTCATGCACAGCATGTCAGAAGAACACAACCAAGCAAAGTATACGTGGTAAAGAAAATGTTTGCCCAAGGAAGCATACAGGTAAAGAGCCATGCAAACACAATGCAACCAGTTCTAAAGTAACTGACAGGCTCGGTGCCAATATGGATTTGGTAGGTATAGAAATAAATGTGCAGTTTGCTCTGGATGTTGCTAAACAGTTCATTCAACCATACACAGCCAGTAGCATGGAGAACCATGTTTCAAACGCAGAGAGGGTTAAGTAGCTTTGTCTGAAGTCAGTAGGCTCTGGTGCAATAACCACTCTTCTGAGCCCACAGCCAGGTGCAAGCGAGCTAACCATAGTTCACCTCTCTCCATCCATGAGTGACAGTGCCTGTGCTGCAAAGGCTGGCCTAGAGCCAGAGCTTCCCCTCTTTATCATGGAGACCTATCCAAAGTATTTGACCACATAATGGCTTCCCCAAATACAGTCATGAAACCACCAAATAAAGTAATTACAGAGAAAGTGATGGACAAATAATGCTCGTCTCGTTCCTGCTGTTCAGTATGGGCAAACCTGCACTAAGCTTTGCTTTTTGTTACGCCTGTGCAGCCTTGCTATGTAAAGGCAGAATCCCATCCCCTGTTTCCACAGCTGATGCTGTCACCTGTGCTGAAGGCCAGCATAAGGCTTATGCCTCATTTCAGGCATTCAAGCATTTACCTGAAAAATTCTCTCAGTCTCCCAGTGCTATTTTTCATGAAGGCAACCTGATTTTTCCAAAACATTGTTGTAGTGGCTTAATGTGTTGCTAGGAAGCTTCCTTTCCATGGCCTGATTGGCTGGCCAGCAGAATGTTAGGAAAGATCATCAGAAGGAAGTACCATGATAACTGCAAGAACATTATTAATGGATAAAGATCAGAATGAGTTCAATCCTAAAATCCATCAACTTAACTAAATGAGGGACTGGGTGTTTGAAAAAAACCTGAATACATTAAGGAGAGCAAGATTAAAATGCTAAAGGAGTAATCAGCACAGATCTCTAGGTGCTTTAGACAGTAGTCTATTTTTGGTCATCTCTGTTTCTTAACTTAAATAGCAAGTGGAGAGCGAGGGACCTCAGATCGGGCTGCTACAGAGCAGCCCAGTTCTGCCACAGGTCCTCAATATATGGTAGACAGGCTTATAGATAGCTACCCAGATGCAATATGAACCACACACGTACCCTAGTCACACCATTAGTAAGAGGAGTCCAAGGATACAGAGGAGCAAAGCAAGCTGGAACTGTAGCTATCTTGCCCCTGCCAGCCACAGGCAGGAGGGTATGGAAAGCTCCATTCTGCAGTGCCACCCAAGCATTTTTGACTGAGGCTAGATCTGACCTTAAGACTTTAGCAGCTGTAACAGCAAGAAACTCAGAGGGGCAGAGCCAGGCAAATGTTAAACTGGTGCTCTCAGGAACCAATAGCAATGTAGTTGTGGGATGAAACAATTCATCTGAAGCTGCCGAACACCAGCAGGAAGCGAGGAAGTTACTTGGTGGTTAGTCCCTGCTGAGCTCTGTGCTACTACTGCAACACTACAATATATAACCAGGTGATGCTGTCAGCTATAAATAACCATCAGAGCATAACAACAGCATACACATTACTTTATATCCTCTTTAGAGAGCCAGCAGTTTGGAAAATCCCACCATAGACAACCTAGAAGTGCACAATTAATCCCCTAAAGAATCATTTTTCCCCAGAACATATACCTTGATTTCTGCCAGCGTATGAGGTATTCACAACCAGCTTTCAAAAACATTCACAAACATTCAAAAACATTCAAGAGGTGAAGACTTTTGTTCTTCTACCTATTCATAAAATACAAATATCATCAGTTCACTCAGTGCTGGTTTCTTCTCCCTGCTAACAAATTCAGGGAAAATTTTGAGAAATGGGGTAAGGGGGCAGGAAAAAAAGCACCCTTACCCCTATTTTTATCCACCAGGCTATAGAGCCTGAGAGCAGGAGAAAAGGGGCTGGCTCCTTAGCCTCTTGCTTATCTGCTGGGTCATGCACATCACTTCAGGTCCCAAAACTTCATCTCCACCTGACCTTTCCAGTCGGTAAAAAAAAAGTGATGCATTTACTTTCCTGTAAGGCAATTCTGGATACATTAATTCCACTAATGTTTTCACTTGAAGTAAGCAAGGCTAACCTGCTACAACCCCCAAACTGGTTGTTTCTTCCTTTCCTAGAAGGTATCTCCAGCGTAAGACTGAAGGAAATGTCTTCCCAAGGCATTCATGCTGTCCCACCAACAAGCATTTACCATTGCTCTGCTTGGGTACACAGAATGAGATCACAGTATATTTTTATAAGGCAGATGCCATTCCCATCTTATACACAGGTTCCTTTCATGTTGTCAGGAGGTACATATGGAACATTATTTCAATATCCATTTTGTCTATCTCATATAAGAGGAGATGGTAACTCTGGGCAAAGTCAGAGAAAGCTGGGCAAAGGAGAAAGGAAAATTTTAACATTAATTAGAAACTCCCTCAGATGCTAATAAGGATAAGGTCTAAGCCTTGTCTCTTCTTCAGATATTTAGAATAGATTGAAATCTGGATTAGAAGATAGCTCTTTTGGGTTTAGAAACAGACAAAATATTTCATGGACAGCTTTGCTACAAATCAAAAAAGCAAGGCACTAAGACATGCTTTTGGAGGTCAGGAGCTAGCACAAAATAAACTATGCTAATAATGGCTGTTGGAGAAGTAAGGCGGGGGAGTGTCAGGGAGGGAACAAATGTGCTAGTTGATGACATTTCTTTTAAGGTTTGTATTATTCTCTGGGCAGTCCTCATTTTGTACATTTAGTTCTGGGTTTGAATGGATTTCAGGACACTGGAAGAGAAAACTTAAGAAGTCCTTTATAAGGAATAGCTCAGCTTGATCTCCCTTGAGCATCTTGGCTTGAGTTCACTTGAACAATGCTATTTTTACTTCATTAACACTGTGGACTTCTTGTTCTCTGCCAGTTCAGAAAGAGATAGAAAGTGCTACAGTGAATTAAAAACAGAGAAAGGAAGAATAAAGAGAGCAGCATATAGATTTTAAGAGGTTTATTAATAATCAAAATTGATGGTGCCACTGCCTGCAGATATAATCAGTGTTAACCAAGTGCTCCCGAGACAGCTAGAAATGCAGGCCAGAAGCCTTGACAACAAAGGCAACCCATCTTTTCTTCCTTCCTCTTTTAAACAGAGAATAGATTACCTGTTCTCTGTCTCCCATCTGCTAGTCCAGCTCCGTTTACCTGTTTTGTTTGTTTTTTTTTACCTCAGCCTAAATACTCAATCTTGCTTCAGAAGCAGGAAAGTGAAGCTGGAGATGGGAGGAAGAGGGCAGCAGAATCTGCCTTACTAGTAGTTTAATTGACTTTACTTAGTTTCATATTCAAATCAAATTTATTTTTCCAATTGAAAAACTACAAGCAATTTTAGAAAGCCTAACATTTCGCTTAGATTACAGCCACATTTAAAAGCCTCAAAAAGAGGAAAGGAAGTTCTATTAAAAACACCTTGACAGTGAATTAGCTCTCGTCCAGCTGCCTACAAGGGCACTGACCCTCAGGCTTTACATCATTGATCACTGATGCTGCTCTCATACAGCATTTGGTTTGATCAAGATAACTTCATTGACTACCCCATGCTCAGGGACAAGTACATCACAGAAGAAGCATTTACATTGCTGCAACTAAGTGATAACTGGCTAGCAAGGCTTTCATTTCAATGAGGGAAGGAACTTCAAGAGCATCTGGAATAGCTATTGAGATAAAACTTTTCTTTCTATATAAACAAAAACAGTATAAAAAAGAAGGCAGCCTCATTCACATTGAGCAGTGAGTAGACAGAGACAGACCAAAGGGGTGGCCTGACTGGACCATCCCTGACGCACTGATGCAGGTTTATTCCATACTGCAGGCTACTCCTCAGCACTCCAGCCTGTTCAGAGCAGAGCTGCTTCTACTTCAACCACCTAGGCTGGATCAACATCAGGATTAGGCTGTACAGTTACCAAAAAAAAAAAAAAACCCAACAAAAAAAAACACTGAGGCAGATCCCTAAGGGACCTAGGCTGACACACCAACCTAGTTATCAGGAGTTATCAGGAGATTCAGATAGTTGGTTCCTGCTGACTTCAGAGGAGACCAAAGAACTAGCAAGCAGCTTCTTATGTAACTTATGAGACATCAGCCAAGTGAATTATCTCTGAATTTAGATTAAGCATGCTATGTAATTGTTATTCAAGAGACACGCACACAGGTGAAGCACAAAGAAAGAGCTGATAAATGACCACTCAAAACTATTGCCTTTGAACCTTCTGCTTTTCTCTCAGACCAGGACATCATCTTGAAACTTAGGTGCAAGCTAGCTCTACAAGGATGCTCATAGAGATGATGTGGAATCATCCAATGGGAAAAAAAATGCTCTGAAAGCTATTCTGTTCTTGAACATGCCTTGAGTAGATTTAATGAAGTGGATTTCCTATTATGCTGGTAACTGATTAGCATGTACAATGCATCTCCAAAAGAGGTAATTTTCCTGTTGCTAGTGAATCACTTCTCAGAAAGAACCCCCCTTTTCCTTATGGAAGGAGAGTTGGCTAAAGAGAAGTGGGCCTCTAAGAGTAACCTAGAGGTAGAGTAAATCAAACAAAAAAGAAAGTTCAATAATACTCTTACTTTGATATTGATGAAAGTTGAATTATGTCCTGCAGTACTAGAAAAAAATAGTTCTCCAAACCACTGATAGAACAAATAACTGTTACCATAACTACACCACTGACAGATGTGTGTTGATTTAATTTCTACAGTTAAATATTTACAACGGAGACTGCAGATGTTTTCAGGAGCTTCAGAAGACACATATTGAATGCAAATGTCACTGTCCTAGGGGATAATTCATACTGATTTATCCCCTAGGACAGTGACATGCAGAGTCACTTTAAGATGAATGACTTTTACAGATTACAAACTTCCTATAACCTCTAGCTTGGATTTGGTACTATGTAAGTAAACAATACATTACAAAATTCTCTACTAAAGATCCTTAGGAAGGACTGAATAATATTAAAATCAGGAATCTGATCAAAATCCTTCCCTCTCCATAGATTTCTGCTCAGAGAAAGCATCCAAATACCACACTATTTCATCCAGAAAAGAGAGTTCACTTTGGAATCATCATTCAGATGATACCACTTACGGCTCTGTGAGAGAAGAGACATTTACTTTAACAGATGACTATATTACTTTGGATCATATTGTAGCCTGACTCCTGTCAGACACTCCCTCGCATATTGGTTGCCGAGTACTCCAAATGATTTAAACGTAAGGTATTTCAATCAAAAATACGCTCAGTCCTAAGAAACAAATATTTTTTATTAAAAAGACTTTCACAGGCATACAAATATATATATGACATTATTTCTGACTTTATGTTTGTGGATTTAAAAATAGACTTACCTCTATATGTCTCAGAAACAAAAAGGTAGTGTTTTAAATTATAAAACCAGTGTCATGCATCAGCAATAAAAAAAACTCCACATCAATGCAGATAGATTTCAAGTCATTGAAACATTACAAAGTAAAAAATTTAATTACTTAAAAATTATATGTTCAAATTAGAGGAGATAACACTTTCAGAAGGCTAGAAACTTCTTAAATAGGTTAAGTATTATTGGAGAAAATAACTTTATGAAAGGAAACTAACCTTCTTTTTTTTTTTTTTTTTTTTAAGGTTACCTCAAGAGCCGAGATCACATTTTCCACAAATTTTACCATAAATCCTTTTTACTCATTGCTTCCTCCAGATACAACCCAAACCAGTGTATCGAGTATCTGAAAGTAACAACTTAATTCAATACTGGAGAAATGCCAACTGGTCATTTTGATGCTCTTGATTTCAAAGCAATTTTTACAAAAAATGCAGGCTTGGATCATTAAATGCTGGTAGAAAATAAAGTTTTAGTCTGATTAAAGGAAAAAAAAAGGCTGGAGGGAAGAGTTTCTGCCATGTGCTTCCATTGGAAGGTCCCATTTGGCTCAGCATAATGTATTAGTGATACATTCTGAAACCAACAAGAGGCCTCCTACATTTGGAAGCTGACTGTAGGAGCCCATTGTGTAGGCTTTTTGCATAGGAGTACAGCCACTGCTATGTGTTGCATTAATTTAAGGCTGTGCCAGGAGAATCACTCTCCTTTGGATTGCTACATCCCCAAAAATAACTAATTCAGCTATGTCTGACCACAATTACTAGCAGCCAACATCTTTCTTGAATGATACTGAAAGCTTTAAATGGCAGCCCAGTGGCTTTTACTCTTGAGTTTTCCACTTGGGCTTTACACCTTTATCAAGAATATCCCATTCTTTCCAACACAATTTTCAGATATATTCAATGCATTTTGTTATCAAGAATAAACTAAAGCCTACAGTTCCCTTGTGAGGTAGATAATTCAGATTTTTTCAATTTTAGAAGAAGAAAAATGAAGCATGATACAGCTAAATTCATAGCATACCTAGACTCTAAGGTCCACCTTCCAGTACTTTATTGTAATCAAGCAGATCACACAGACATTGATGAAGTAACTACAGGTGTGCACACGGATCAGTGGCCTCACCAGAACATGTAAACTTTACCGGTAAAAATTTGCTTCATTCTACCGAAACACCATGGAATAGAGGAGGGAGGGAGGGAGAAGCTCTATAAATCCAGTATAATAAATTTGAAAAGAAAACAATTGTCATCACAGTTTTGCAAAACTTGAGAAGAGTCCTTGTTGAATTCATTTGGTGAGTGGAATCTAACACACATAAAAAAATAATAATTCACCTGTTAAAATTGTTAGGCTAGACATTGCAGCTGTTACTGAGGCAAATTTAAAAGCATTTACTATGTTGGCTGCAAAAACTCTGAGGTGAACACAGCTTCTGCATAATCCTCACAGACATTCTGCAACTCTGCTGCCACATCACATAGGGCTTCTTCTGTCAGTTCCTCTGCCAGACTGAGGGAGAGAGAGGAAAAAAACGAAGGTTCAGAAAGTCAGATTTCTAATTCTAGTAATTTCTTCCAATGATATTAATACTCTGATTTTAGAAGGCTCTATTAAAAATATAGACTTTTTTTTTCTCCTGCTTAGACTACATAAAGAGCTCACTGCCACAGAAAAGTTGTGTTCTCATACATGTTGTATAATCTACTTGAAATTCTTGCCAGTATGGTTCCTAGGGAAGGATAAATACTTCAAGCTTAGGTGTTGAAGGATCTCCATCACTTTCCTTTTCAAATTCTTATATACCAATCCTGCTTTGGGAATAAGATTTAATATACTATGTGATTATGCAAAGGCCATTTAAATCAATGGGTAGTGTTTTACTGATTTTAGTGATCACTGAATCAGGCCTTCCTATTAGGAACAAAATTTAAGAAGCAACAAGACTAGAAATTTCTGTTTTCATGGATCTCTGGGTCAAATAAGATGTCAGAGAAGAGAAAATTATTCTAGCATTTAGGAAAACAATTGTGTACTAATGACTTGAAAAAAATCTGTATCCAAGTATATCCAAGGTCTATTAGCATACCATAGAAGAGTTTTACACATACATATTTTGATACATATTTTACTGAAAAAGATTTGTAATGCCCTCTGGTGGTAAAAATAATTTACTGAAGCATCTTGGATGTCCGATTACATTTACAGTTTGATTTTAAGTAATATGTATCATAGGTAAATGGCAGCAGGTGGCAGGAGGAAAGAGATTCACTTCCATTTAATCCATCTGTCAACTACAGGAAGATGCCAGCCTTGGAGTACCCAGCCTCACACCAGTTATAGAAACGAATGTAGTTGGCACTGAAGAATGAGAGTGCTGAGAATTGTCAAGGCATACTTCAGCAACACATTTTAATAGATTCAAATACAGTGGTCTACACACAATTGTTAAAACACTTGTAAAACAGAGAATGAATTATAGGCAATCCTAGACAATCACTTAAGGGAAGTGCAAGGAAATGATGACAAATAAAATAATTTACTTGCCATATCTGTTACCAACCAATCAAAATACTCACGAATATTTTAACTTTCCCTACCCTGCTTGCTTAACAAGTTTTGACTATGTGATAAAGATTCCTTTCCTACAAAGTATGCAATATAGGGTAAGTTATTGTTTCTTCTTTTATTTGCACTGAAGGATGACAGACCAGATATGTCACAGTTTCCCCTAGTGAACTCCTTGACAGGACAAATATTTTTGGAAATGGAAGTACTGAAATCTACATTAAATCCAGCTGTCACTTTAAGAATATCTACTATTGTTCCATAAAACAGCAATTAGATAAACCTCTACTATGAGAGGTAAAGATTGCAGACATATTCTCTGCTATTTCCAGTGCTTTCACAGAATCACAGAATAGTTGGGGTGGGAAGCTCTTCAGATTTCTTTGCAGATCACTTAGTCCGACTTCCCTGATCAAGCAAAACTAAAGCAGGTTATCCAGGACCACACACCCAGCAAGTATACAAGTACCTCAAAGTATGGACATTCCACAGCTTCTCTGGGCAACCCTTATTTACATTTCACTCAACAAAAAAAAAGTAAATTTTGGGGTTTTTTTTCCAAATTATCTGTTGATGATACCATTTCATTAATGGATGGAAAATTAGACTCATTTCTTTTTATCTCTAGGAAGGATATTATGCTGAGTTAAACACTTGAAAATGCAGCACTAAAGGCTTCTTCAGAGCATGCAAAATAACTACATCTTCTATGGCGACTCCCTACAGATTCATTCACCCATTTACTCCAGGAATGGTTGAAGAAAGCTGAGGGTGAGCATTTCTTCTCACAGTTTTCTACAGCAATTGAAAGCCAATTTACACAAACTAAGGTAAAGTTAAAATTGAAGTTTCACTTCTAATGTAGTCTTCTGAAAATAATATAAGCTACTTTATATGTCACACAGTTGTTTTTGTGGTAAAACTGCAATATATGAAAAACAATCATTCCTCCAGAACGTTCTGCCCTCATATCCCTTTATTCTCTCTGAAACTCTTAAAAATCCATAAACATCAAGTATCAGCTGAGAAGCAGTCCAACAGCTGACTACTTGGGCTTTCAACAGAACCTTTCTCTCCCATCTCCTCCTCTAAATAAAATTAGAAAAAAAAAAGTTAATCTGTTTATATCTCCCCTTCATAAATACAAAGATAGTTCATGTACCTTTCAGCAATCTGCCACGGATTGAAACTGCCTATTGCCTCATGAGAAATGATTTTTAGGTGGTGCTTGTATCTGTTGTTATAATCCAAGAGGTTCTGGAACATAGCCTTTGGAACAGAGAGAGAAACGTAGCACTCATTTGGCAGGGACCTACTTCGACTCAAGGTCTGCAAAATGTCACTTCCAGGCTGCAGTTTCTCTTCTGATGTTTTGATTTCATCAACACCACTGGAAATGGAAGACAATCATTAAATCAGAACTCTATTATGAAAAATAATGTTTTTCAAAGACAAAGTCTAGTCAAATAGCAACCAAACTTTTCTTTAATGAAAACACTATATTGAAGATGCACAGCTCAAATACATCTCAGCTTAATGTACGGCAGAATATTCTACTTACTTGCTATTAAAAGGGTTTTCAAATATAATGTCTATTTCTGGCTCTTTCTGTCCAATTAATCTAGTTATTTGAATTGGATGTGGAGAGGAAGGAACATTTTGCTGTTCTAGAACAAAGAAAACAACATTAAAAATTTTTTCTCTGGAAGAGAAAAGAACCCCAACATTTAATGCAAGTATATCTACAGAAAATATGGCTCCTCTTAAGGCCAAGTCCTACAGATAGATAAAAGCCCCTAAAATGTAAATTCAAAATGGAATTTCCAAGCCCCCAGTGTGCTAAAGATAAGGATTTCAGAAACCGTATGCTTTGCAGATTTTAAAAAAAAAATTTATCTGTGGTAATTCTAAAAAAGAGGGAAAGAATACTACTCTAAAATTAGTCTATTAAGTTTGGTCCTAACTAGAAGATACAAAACAAACAAAAACCCAAAATCCCAACAAAACAAAAATCCCATCACACACACACACACAAAAACAAAACTTAGGTCAAGTATTCACCTGCCCTACTGTGAAACTTTCCAGCTGGTATAAAACAGCACAATTAAAGTCAGTGTGTGATCAGTTGCTCCCTTATTCTGGTAATTATACATAATGCAACAATTTTAGTTTTAAAAAGAGTAGAATTTAAAGATGGAGACTACAGGAAAATTAATTTGCATTATAAAAAGACACTTACCTTTCTTCTCTTCCTGGGCCCAGAACTCCAAATCACTGTACACAATCTGGGTAAGTCTCCTACGTACAGCTTCCTGATACCTCTTTAGATGTATACATAAAAAAGATTAATCAGTAAATATTTAACAGTTTCGTTGGGCTACTGATCATCTCATGTGAAAGCTCGCAATGATCTTTTCTAATCAAAAATAGGATTATTTTCTCCAGTTATCTTAAAACAGAAAGGTTATGCATGAGACACAGACATAGAAATCATACATAATCTTGGTCAAAATGCAACTCTAAGACTCAATCAGTTGCTAGTACAATTACAACTACTTCCACCTCTGCTAACCAGCAGCTGTTCAAATAACTGAAAACCAGATAGCTCATTTGTCTGTCCTGCTTTATCACAAATAATAGTAAATTCAAATATATACTTATGTGTTGAGTCTCATACAGATAAAGACACTGCATAATTTAAGCTTTGTGCCTCCATCTTAGAAGTAAATGGCACTAAGATTAGTAGTTCCAGATTAGGATAAATTGCTCAAAGCAGGAGGTAGAAATGAGACTGGAATTAAAGAACTATGGGGAAAATCTAATTGAAGAAAAAATGAAAAAAAAGCAACATATGAGCAAAAAAACACCTCATTAAAATTTACATAGCAAAGTGGATAAACAGAAGCGCAGTTAACTAACATGTTTGACTTCACCACATTTTCCTGTAATATATACTTTGGATTGCCATGGCAGGTTTCCTTGAAGTGCTCATGCTACTGGAATATTAGGGCCTTATATCAAAAACACTCAAAAAATGTCACAAGTATTCAAACTTTTCCAAATGTGAGACAATGTAGCAACCACCATACTGACTTTCTTGATGATCTAAGGCACAGAAAAAAAACAAAAACAAAACCAACCCCACACCCCACATAGGTCAAATAGGTCAAACATACTTCTGTTCTCACTCTACTGATCTGGAAAAAGAAACTCCATTGAGCTCTTCCAGTTCGCACACTGATTTGGTTAGACCTTGCTCCACCAAAAATGTAAAAAACAACTGACATCTACAACTTAAGGAGAGCGATCTGGTAACACTGAGACCAACTGAGAGACAAGGCTTACTTCAATGTCTTCCATCTTTTGCAACATTGCTTCCAAACTTGGACACTCAGCCATGGCCAAAGCAGGGGTCTGGAGTCTCTCCTGCTGCTCCATGCTCCAGAGTTCCTGAACAGTATCTTCCAAAAGATCATCTAACAGTTTTTCAGTCAGTTTATCTGCATTTGTTGCAACCTGCTAATTAAAGGAAAAAAGATCCAGTGGAAAAAGAATTCTGGTGAAAAAAGTGTTTATAAATAAAGTACTTCTAAAAGCAGCTGCTTACTATATTGAAGGAAAATGTTAAATGTTGGATTATTAAAAATCCAAAGAATTTCCCCATTTTCTTTCACTTATATAGTAAGTCAAATAAATAAAAGCAGCTTGGTATGTCTCTACCAGGAAAAAAATCAACAGATATGGGAAAAGCTCATTACTCTTTCCCCAGAAGCATTCTATTTCATGGCAAAGGAAAAAAAAAAAAAACAGAAATTTCAAACAACTACATTCTATGCCATGACAGATAGAATAAACCTTTCTCAGTTACCTGAGTTGAGAGGTTGCTTACAAATAAAGAATCCTTCAAATGACTGTTTGTTTCCAGGGAGAGATTTACTTTTTAACAAAACATAAATCCTCTCATAATAATCACATTTGCAGCATCACTAGTACAACTTATATTTTGCCATTAAATACAGCTTAATATAAATTGTTAGAATACTATTATGAAGCTCAGTCATGTTCTAGATGGAATTGTTATGGCCAGTCAAAACAATTTAAAATGCATCTACTTTATCAGAAAGTAATCAGAAAATGAATGTTGCTTTGGCATAATTTATTATAATAATTTAACGACTATGCACTGAAAAAGAAACACACTCCCCAAAAGTCCAAAACTTTGCTGAGTATATGAACAGTTTTATATTCTTTTTTTCCCAAAATCCGCTTACTTGCATTAAGTTGAAAATGAACAGATGTCTTGCCCCTCAATAATGCTTTATAGCTTTAAATTAATCCTTCAGCTGCATGAGCTTTGACTATACTACCTGTGCCTTGTCCAAAAGAGGTTCTAAATGCTCCTGTACAGTTCTCTCAACTTTTTCTTCAAACCGGATGGGAGAAGCACCCTGTGACCTACCAAAAAGAAAGTCATTCTGAAATACTGTATGACAAAAACAAGTAATCATAACAAGTAATTCATTTTGCTGGAGGTGTTAGGGGCAGATGGGAAGCTCTATCAGATCTGATATCAAAACCTTTTTTCCATTTATCAGTTCTTCAAATAAGTAATTACCTCAGCTTTTGCTTTTCTATTTCTTCCTTACTGCAGTCAGTTAGAAAATGCACTCTCTTTGAAGATTCTGCCTCAAGTCATGTTAGTTTTCACAAATAAAACAATACTATAAGGAAGTTGCCAATGCACATTGTAACAACTAGATAATGAAATTGTGATTTTGATATCTTGTCTCTTTCTTTCATACTGAATTACTCAAATACATATTCTTACCACAGATTTAACCTTGCTAGGAATTTTGTGTAAAACATAGTTCTCAAATTCTTTCAATGCTCACTTACAGAAACCTCAAAATAACACACAAACAAAAAACACCCAGCAACCACAAACCCCTTGATCACTACCTAAATATAGAAAACATCAGGTATTTATCCTCAAAATCTCAACCTCACATAAGGAAAAAAAAATACACACACACACACACTTGAAAGAAAAATTCAGAAAAAAAAAGTATTTCCTATAAGAATATCCCTGTTAACCTAGGAGCTTCTTTTTCTGTGAAGCTTAGTCTTCTTCCTTCTGCTTTCCTTTTATGTGAAGTTGAGTTACCAATGAGTTCACTAGATCTTGCATTCCTGGGTGTCTTGACAGTACTGTAAATAATAGAATATATTAATGGTACTCCTTTTCCTCCACTACATGTTTTAAAAGTTTATTCATAGCAAATATTATTGCATTTAAACTGTGGACATACCATTTTGCTGAAGCAGATGGAGATGTATGGTTTGGAGGTACCCTGGGTATTCTGTCCTCCTCAATCTGTCGTTTGCTCTCTTTTAGTTGGAAAGCTACAGTTGTCTCTTGAAAATGGGCACGTTTTCCTTGAGGTTGTACCCATCTTGATTTTACAGGTTTAGGCACTCCCTTAAATTTAACACAATCACATTAAGAAAATACATCTCTGTTTTTGATATTTTCTTCCCTCAATCTCTTAAGTATTTTGTATTCCATTTCCGAATTGGTCTTGAACTCATGACTGACACCTTTACTGCACAGCTAACAAATGCAGAGGTTTTGCAACTGATATGAGATGGGTTATAACTATGCGCTGGCAGAACATGTCCTTAATCCCACAACTGTGAGTTTTAAAAAATAGTTCCAGTTTTTCCATATTGCTCTTCAATGGAAAAAATCATTTTGAGATTTTCAGAATTAGACTCTTAACTCTGAACAGATCAAAATAGAAAGTTTCCAAGATAACCTTCTTACAATCATGAAACTATAAGATTATTCTACTTATATTTGCTACAAAGACAAACAAACTCCCACCTTCACTATGAATTACTGAGATGCTTAGCTTTGCTACTCACAGTCCTCACACTAATATGGGAAGCAGCAAAATATATATTCATGCATCTATTTTACAATACAAAATTGGATTTTCAAGAATCCTTTAAAAGAATGTAACTGTAAATATTTTGTATTTGAAAATATTTTTCTAAAGAAATTGCTTGTTTACATTACAAAAGTCTCTAGCTGGTTACAAGAGAGATTCATCAAAACACACAGTGTCTGGTGAAGTGGTATAATTTCTGTAATCAGAGGCAAAATTTGATTCATTTTTAACCTCATTATCATTATGGAAAGAAGAAAGAAAGATCACAGCTTTAAAGCCAAATTGAAAAGTTACCATGATAATTTTAAACATGAAAATGCTTTCAGGGAATGTTTTGAGTCTGTTTGTTGAGTCTGATATTCATTGTTTCTAATTAAAAGCATGTTTCTAATGTACAATAACAATACTTTCAAAGGTCATAACACAAGACTTACTCCCTTATTCCTCACCTGTTCAGAATCAAGTTATTTCTGAGGAAGCACAAAGCCTAGCAGTGTCTTAAAAGAAATCCAAAAGGACAAGTAGAGGAAAACATAAATTATTTTTTTTAATAACATCTATACCTTTGATTTTGCTGGTAACAATACTCGCTTCTTCCTCAAAGGGCCACTTTCAAGCATGGGACCTTTTTTTACAGCTCCAGCTCTTGCCAATGCATCTAAGCTTCCTTGTAAAATGGCATTTTTCTCTGGAGTTGGTGGGTCATTTTCTTCTTGGAATGCACTCTGCGGTACTTGAACATGACTGTTTGTCTTTTGAACTGCTGAAACATTTGCAGCAAATTCATGTTTGTCTGTATGAAAAAAAAAATCTTTATCTGCAAGCACAAATGGACAAAATCCATCCCTATTTCTGCATTTCTGATTTTTGTTACTCTATTTAATGATGAGTTGTAAAGTTCTGTCATAATATTGAAATATTAGAATTGTTGCTATTTCCTGGTAAACATTAAATCAACTGGCTTTCTTACATTGTTCTGTTGTACAAAATATTTTGTTGTTAACTATATATACACATAAACACACACAAATGTACATAATATGTACACTGGCAGCGATGGGGACATAGCTGCCTCTCTAGAGAGAGATAATTTCATATCTTTTAGGCGGCAAGAGACACGATTTAAATAATAACAGAATAGTCATAACAGATATATAAAGCTGCAGATCTACCATGCCAGAGAAACAACTGAAAATAAATGCATAGCAAGACTACAAGAATCCAATTATTATACCTTTGGGAGCAACAGGTAATGTACTACAGAACTGAGTTGCCACTGGGATAACATAACTGATAAAAAGTTATTTAATAATTCAGAATACAAACCAATCAAAAGTCTGCTGGTAGATGAAGGTTTCCTAGGTTCTTGTCCAAGCTGCTTCTTTAAGATGAGAGGTTTCTTTTCTCCTCTAGGAGACCTAAGCCGCGTTCTGGCAGGAAATACCATATTGCTCCCTGGTGATTTGCCCTGAAATGCTGACAGACATTTCTTTGTTTTTTTGGGTGTTTGTTTCTTTTCCAGCAATGAATCCAGATCCTGTACCAAATATTTATAATTTAAATTACTCTTTAATTAAATAATGAGAATAAGGAGAAACAAATGTTAAAGGAGTCTAAACAGTGTAATATTTTGAGATGGTTTGCTTTTTATGTTCTCTTTTTCTTTTTGTTTATTTGTTTTTTAAAAGGTGATCTGTCCTTGTTCATGCAGAAGCTTCTTCACATAATCAATAATCTTATAGAACAGGCTGGTATTTTTGTTTTTACAAATGTCTCTAGCAATTAATTGCCTATGGTATGTTCAATAAAAAAATTGATACAAAGGCTACAGATCATACATGACTACAGGATGATTAAGGACTTCTTTCAGTAACAAGCACAGTCTTAAGCAGTGCCACTTCCCTTTCTGTTACAGGGCAATTATGACTATTACTCTTTTTATAAAACATACATGCACAGCTCTTAAAAATTAGAATAATATTTTTAAAGGAAAGAAAATCTCATGAGTGTTATATCACTTAATTAAATGTTGGTTTCATAACAGTTCAGGTTACACAGGTTTTTTTTTGTTTTTACATCTCTAATTTGGAAATGTAAGCAGAAAAGGCAATTCAGAGCTTTTTTTTTTCATTATATCAAAAATGTTTGTAAAGCATCAAATATTACTAACCAATCATTTGAAGTGCACAGAGCTTAATAAATTCTTGTAGCTACATCTTCTGACCAAACACTTTTTCTGCATACAGCACGAAGGAGGCAGACACTCATCACTAACCCTTACAACTAAAACATACACTACTAAACAAAATACATAATTTTCAATGTATTGGATAAAGTGCACTCCTTTCAGCCTTGAAAATGACAAATGAATCAGACATACTGATGCTCTATTACCACTGTAACTACTGGTCTTATTTCTGACAGGACAGCTAATAAAGAAAGAAACAGTATCATCAAAAAAATGCAGCAGGTAGCTCTGGTATATAAGATGCAACCTCATTTTAGACCATCATAACTTATTAAAAAAAAGAAAAAAATCATGAACACACAATATAGTTGACAGTCAAATATTTCACCATGTCTCTTCCCTCTCATCAGAAATGAAATGTTATTTTCCTACCTCAACTTGTAGCAGGATATCTATGATAGTGTCAGAAAGGAAAGAGTCCATTTCTAGTTTGGCAGAGCAGAGAGACAGTTGTCGAATGAGACTGCCTAGTTCCTTATAGTGTGTAGGAACTTGTTCTCTTTGATCAGTAAATTGATTGGCAAATGTCTGCAAGGCTCGTATAGCTCCTCTGTGTGCTGCAGCCAATCTGGATACTGTTTGAGACTAGGACATGAAAGAAAAAAAAAAAAAAAAAAAGAAAACAAACCCCACAAGCTTGAATAACTAAAGTTTCTACAAATGTTGTTACTGAAAGAATTAATGCCAGAATTTCATGTGAAAATACTCAAAACTGTGATAGTTATGATGAAGATGAGGCTACTCATGAGATAAAATGCAACAGACATTTAAGCAGCCTACTAAGGATAATACCTATAAGATCATATACCAACTATTGTGCTAACTTCAGTTAAACTAGTATAGTTAAAATATTTTTTTATTACTCTGTGCCTAGAGAGTTTAGTCATAGGACTAACCCCAACATGACAATCAAGGAACAGTCTCCATCCCTCAAAGATTTTTTTACAGAGAAGATATAAATGTTGGAAAAGTACAAGACAATATGATCAGACAGTAAGCATGATCACAGCATTAACTTGAAAATGATAGATATTATAAAGTGAAAGATAATAGACAAGAATATCAGAAAGGATCACCAAGTGACATTAACAGAAATTTTAAAGAGTAGTGAATAGTAGAATGCAATGTTATTCATAAATGAAAGTAGAATATAGGAGAAATTTGAAACAGCATAAAAGTAGAGAACAGCCTTTTCCTCTGCAGTTTATTCTGAGGAAAAGAGGGAAGGCAGCATCAGATCAAGCAAGCCATAATTCTGTGGTAACAAAGCAAACGGGGAAAGATAGAAAACAAACACACACAGACCACCTACTCCCTTCTGGAAAGGCATACCCTAGATAACTTGAAATCTGACATATACAATTTACTGAGAAAAAAAATCTCTCAATAAATGAGTGGCATCCTGAATGACAATTACTTCCTACCTTTTTAGTATGCTTGATTTTATGAGGACTCAATTTGTCTAAATTATCCTGAATTTCTTTTACCTGTTTATCAAAAAAGGAGGGGGAGGGGAAAAGTCGGTCAGAACCAGCTCCATATCTATAAGTGAAATATAAATCTTAGTGAAAATAACATGTGAGTGAAAGTCCAAACTTTCCAAAAGTATTACTTAAATCTCTATCCAGGGATGAGAGAGATTAGTCATATCATTCACATCCAAACCAAAAACAGAGACATGTTGATCAAGATCTCTTGTTACCGTTCATTTCTGTTGAAGCCATCATAATAATCTAGCTACTGTACATCCCAATTTTAAAGGAATTGGTTCTATACACCCCAATTGGTTCTTACTTGTTGCTGGAGAACATACAACTTCCGAGCTGACTGTACAGTTTGCTCCTGCCTCCTAATGCGAATTCGTTGCTCTTCACCAGGATCCAAAATTTCATCTCTCTCTAGAAAGCATAAAATACAGAGTTTTGTATCTTAACCTAACTTGGGAGAAGTCTGAAAAGTCAAATGAATAACATAGATGACCAATGCAATGTCAGAAAGCACATTCAATGTGCCAACCTACAGCCATAAATTAGGTGAATCAGATTTTACTAAATGAAATATTGTCAACTTCTAGCCTCTTTCTTATTACTGCTAATGAAGTGACTAACTACAATGCTAATTCTCTGCAGTCTGAAGATATGACTAATAAAGTTTTATGGCACCAAAGTTTTTCACACAAGGTGTGAAGTCAGCCTACCTCGAATTTACTGTCATTGCAGGTATTTGTTATCTAAACTAGCTAGCCATTTTACTTTTTATTCTTTTTTGAAAAATAGTCCTTAAAAATATAGAATTAAAGACCAATTCTAATTCAAGTCAAACGAGAAAGAATGAAACAAACTACCATTTGTTTATATAAAATAAATTTTTTAATCTTACTTTTTTTAGACATTTCTTCAATTTTCTGGATACAACTTCTCAATTCCTTTTGCAGGCGTCGAACTTCCTGTATATTTTCATCATCTTTTTTTCTGATATTTTTCTTGGACCCTGGTCCAGGGTCGTGGATGGGCGGAGAACCTAATACAGATGGTATTAGCCTTCCCTCATTTGGTGTATAGAGAGAAAGTTTAGCACTGGGGCTACTGGTCTTCACTTTGGAAGGCTGACCAAGTTTGTGCTGGCATTTTAAGGTAGTCCAAGAATTCGATGCATTTTTCTCCTCCAGACGTTGAAATAGTTCATTTTTGTGTTGCTGGGACCTCTTGGCCAACAACTGTTTATTGACAGCAACTCCAAACACCTGCTGCTTTACTTGCCCTTCACAATGTCTTTGTCTTACGTCCCTTTTGGCTAGCTGAATGGCAAATTTTAGTTTCTCTTCAGATATCACTGAAAACATGCCAGAGCTTCTTATGCTGGGATCGTCACTGGCAGCAAGACTCCTCTGATCCTTGGATGGCTTCAGCTTTTCTATTATAATTGGATGAGGGCTAGGAAATCTGACAGACAAATTCTCTGGAACTGCAGGCACGTTCTTATTAAACTGGAGCTGTTCCAATGTTTAAACAAAGGCTAATGTTATGCAGAGCACATTACACAGGTAATACATCTCTAGCACACAAGAGTAGGCAAAGTGGATCTACTTTCATATCAGGATTAATTCTGTCATGTTGGCACTTCTCCCTGTGCCAACTTCTCCCAGGCAAGCCTTTATCCCTACCCAAATGAACACCAGTATTCAAAATTATTTTCATGTAAGCATGTAGATCCTTTTATAAATACCATTAGGCACTGTTTTTGCATCATAGGCATAATTGACATTGACAAAAATGTTCCAAAGTATAACAAAAGTGTAAAAAATTAGTTATAACAATAATATAACATTAGTAATATAAATTCACCTAATTATATAAAGTCATGAATAAACTCATAAAGGTAAAAAGAAGATAATGTATATGCAATGACAGGGAAATGCATGGCTGAAACACAGCACCACAATAATGGTTTTATGTTCTGCTTCCACACAGCTAAGGCTAATAAGCGGCTCAGAGAGGCAAACAACATTTGCTCATACAATTGCTGACCTATCTCCTCACAGAAGGAAAACACCATGCTTTGTATGTCATTGTCCTGAAAGCAAGTACAGAGATTTGACACCTGCTAGCAAGCTACCCCACCAAGTGGGTCACAATCCTCTCTCTGTACTGGCCTTAGAGGAGAAACAATTCAGTATCAATACAGCGGCAAATACCTGGGTTTGTAATACTGTGGCTTCATTCCTGAAGCGTGGGGTATCGGATGCAAAGGTAATACCGGATGTAGATGGCTTGCTTGGTCCCATCACGTTGGCTTGCCTCACGTAACAGGATCTGACCTCCCACGGGGCAGACCTGCTCTCTGCAGCCCCGGGAAAAGGACCTGCACTCGTCGGTGCCGGTGCCGGTGCCGGTGCCGGTGCCGGTGCCGACCCGCCCGCTGCGGAGAGGCTGTTCAAACCTGGCAACCACCGCCGCAGAGGCCGCCGGGAAGCGGCGAGTGGGCGTGGCTACGGTGGCCGCGGCGGCGGGCGGCGCGGGCCGGCGGGCGCGATGGGCTGGGAGGAGAAGCAGGTTCGCGGCTACGGCGAGTTCGCGGACACGGCGCAGCGCTGCCACGGCCGGCCCATCTTCGCGCTCTTCTGCGGCGACAAGGACGCCACGGGCCGCAGCTGGTGCCCGGACTGCGTGACGGGTGAGCGCCGCCGCCCCCGCGGCTGGGCCCCAGCCGGCCGCCCAAGCCCCGCGGGCAGCCCCCCGCGCCCGGTGCCGCTCGGGAGGGAAGAGCCCGGCAGCCCCCGGCGTCCGCGCCAGGCTCGTGCGAGCCGCCCGGCTCCATAACCCCGCGGCGCTGCCGCCGCTGGGAGCGGCAGCCGCGGCCGCGTGGGCAGGCGGCTGTGCCGCGCTCTGCTGTTCCAGGCTGCTGCTCAGCTGGGGCGCCTGCCAAGGCAGCTGTTTCTGTCGGCTCTGCAGGCAATGGGACGTGCATCCCAGAGTCGGTTAATTCTTAGGGTCAGTTAATTCATGTAATTCAATGTATTTATCAACTGTGGCTTCATGCCTGGCAGGCGGATGTAACATGGACTTGGTGGCTCTTCCCAGTACATCATACTGTACTTTACTCAATCATGTATGCTAAATTATATATGGCAACAGCTTACTGCTTTTCAAAAGAGCTCTCCTAAAGGGAGACAATAACATTTATTGGGTTACTAAGTAGAAAGGGACCTCAGGTCCCTGTAACATTAGTAGTTAGTTCTGTAAAACTTGTGTCTATAAAACCTTCTGCCCCAGACAAAGTATCAGCTCTAGCAACCTTGTTTGTCCAAGCTGATCCATGCAATTCTGTAGCACCATAATAGTATCAACTACTAACTGATTAATAAATTACTCTCTAGCTGAACCCATTGTGAGGAAAGAACTTCATAACATGCCTGATGGGTCTGTATTCATCTACTGCCTAGTAGGAGACAGAGCCTAGTAAGTAAAATATTTTAATGCTAATGGCTGATACAACTTTGTTATTTGTGGATGAATCTTTAACAAGCATGTTAACTGCTCTTTTCTGTAATAAGTGAAATATCTTGTGGTCTTGGAGGTCTATACCATCCTAATGTCAACGGGGTTGGGGAGGTAGGGCTCTTTGAATTATCTTTGTGAAAGAATTTTAACAAGCTGATCCCAGGTACCTCTGTATAAGCTGTTACTCACTTTCTCCCTGAACAGCTGGAAAGATCCCAACAATGAATTCAGAAAGAATCTGAAACTAACAGGAGTGCCTACATTACTTAAATATGGAACAGTAAGTCATTTGTCACATGTCTTTAGTATCCGTGCATTTGAGTGAGCCAGTGGCAGGAACTTGTGGCTATAAATTTATATTTACCATCCATGTTGTCTTATACCTTCACATTTAAAAAGGGCAGACAATTAGGAACAACTTTTCTGCCCGCCAATCCACTTCCTGGCTCAAACAGACAACTGATCAATCTTCCATAGAATTTTCCCTGTAATAAACATGTAGTAAAATAGTGGTTGAAAGGGAGAGAAAGTTCTTAAAAACATTTGTTAGCTTGTGACTTGCAGCTCCTGCAGCTTTAGAAAATCCAATTGTAGAATTATGGGAGTGGAACAGTATTACCACAGTACACTTCTGATACAAACAGACTACAACTCTATAAAGTCTCGTGATTTTTAGTCAAAGACACTAAACCTGTCAGACCACGTTGTAACTTGTACAAGTTAAATTAATTAGCAGTTACATTCCAAGGAATGATTCAGAGCAAAAAACCCTTGGGCATTTTTCAATTATGTCCTACTACTTGCTCCCTTCAACTATTGAAAAATAATTGCTGAAGCAAAGTTGTCATATATGGATGGCTCTAATCTTGAATAGGATTTTGAATCACCCCTAAAAACATATTATTTTCTTTCAGCCTCAGAAGCTGGTTGAAGAAGAATGTTTTAAGGCAGAGCTTGTGAGGATGTTGTTTACTGAAGATTAAATCTTCTAATAGTCAATCATTAAGCTCATCTCACTTATTTGTTCTATTCTTTCAAGGGAACTTTGTGTTTTCCAGACTATCATTGTTAATTACAATGTCTGACCAGTCAAAATAAATGTAATTAAGTTTAGGTCCAAACCTTCCACTGAATTCTCAAAATGCAAAATGGCATCATTCCTTGCTTGTTGAAATAAACTTGTACTTGCAACAAACAGTCTTGTTTAAGGGTGCTGAGTTCATATTCTGAAACACTTTACATACATTTTCTTCTTTCCCTCAACACTGCATAGCTGAAGTAGATAATCTGTTAAAGAATACACACAAACAACTGCTCTTCAATACAGTTAAATAAACGTATTAATGGTAGTGGAGTTGCTAGTGTGGTATATGCATATTGACTCGTGTTTATTACAACATTTCAGCCAAAAGGAATGCTCCCCTCTAAGCCGAGGCAAGTGCTTTACTATCCTTTCTTACAAGAATGCAAGTCAAACCACAGTTACTAGAAAAGAAAATGAAAACTTACCAGATCAGCAGCAACTGCTCCTTGTTTAGCCTCAATTTACTGATAAATAACACTGACTTACTATTGAAGGTCTAGCTTAGCAATTAATTACGAAGAATAAAAACAAGAATCTGTTCATTCTTCCTAAATTGGAATTTACACAGCTACCAAAGCCATTAAGACAGATTTTCAACACCTAAAAATAGACCGAACACATACGCCATTATCAAGTATGATGAACTGAAAGCTAACACTCTTCAAGTGTCACTGGTTTGATGGTCAGTGTACCTGCTCTTACAAAAATATGAAATAGTGTATGAATGGTTGCCTAAACATATTCAGAAAGGGAAAAAAAATGTCCTAGAAAGGTAGAGCAAATTGTCTAAACTGCACCTAATCTTTAGAAGCAGAACACTCAAAATATACTTTATTTTTAACTTAGTTTAATAAATTATATTTTAATTGTAATTAAACTATGTGACAAGTCACTTTATATAGAATGCATGAAGTCTAAGAATTCTGCCACTTTTTTGATTCTACATTTTATTCTTCATTATACAAAGGAAACTATACTCAAGTGAATACAATCTAAAAATAACAAAATTAAATCCTTGTCAAAGCATATACACCTTTAACACATTATTTTTACTACACTTTCTGTAGGAAAGCCTACAAGCATCTAGTATGTCACTGGCAGAAAGTGTCTGTTCCATTAAAACACACTGACTTTAATGGAATAAATATAGCTCCTGCCAATTTCCCTACTTTCTGTTTAGTATTTCCATAATATCTGACTGTAAGACTGTATTACTTAACTCTGCCTCTCTCATGCAGTCCTTGTGTCTTCACACTTTGACTTCTGTCTCTAAAATACTGTAAGCAAAACTGTTTAAGACTCCCTTGCTAACAATGATTATCTATAAAACAGAAATGACAAATTATAGCTGAATTCTGTTTCAATGTAAATGTCTGCACTGTAGATTTTGTATATATTGACTTTAGCTTTACTCATCCTGCAGTTGTAAAAAGTACACACGCTTCTTAGCAACACTCTGAGACATAGCTTTGTTCTCCAAGGAACACACCTCTTAAAGTCAGGTTTCTGAACTATCCTTTTTTTGTTAGCTACTTAAGTGACAGTGTGCTTAAAAAAAAAAAAGCCTACATTTTGTTTTCAAGAGGAGCAAAGACTGGTAATAACACTCTCTTGAGATTGTTCATGCTACAAGTTACAGAATTTTGAGTTTATTAGTTTTTTACCTTTTAAATGTTGATACAAGTTACAGCAAAAAATAACAACATAAAATATAAAAGAAGCCAAGTCACTTGATAAATCAAAAAGAAATGAGCTATAGAAATGAGCAGGTAAACTTATATACTTATGTACCTACCAAGTCTCTTATAAGTACTTGAAGTGATACAAAGTACCACCTTGTCACTCTGCAACACTTCATTTTACTGAGGTATTGTTCTGTTGCTGCTGCTCTGCCAGTGCTTGCTGGAGGCGCATTCTTTTCCGTGAGTAGTGTTGCCAGTGAAGAATTTGTTGCTCATCAATAAATTTAGCACACTGAGCATTTACCAGTTCTTTGCGGAAGTGTTCATACTGGAGCAGCTCTAACATATGCAAACACTGAGGATACCTGTGTTAAAAATAAACAGATGCTTTACTAAGAGCTTTTACAAGGTACACTAAGACTGATGTCTCCAATAACTAGGCAGAGCATGATTTTTGTTTTTCATATATGTGCTTTACTCAAGTATCAAAACCCAAAATATAATGTTCCAGGCATTAATACATACCTTAAAAACTTAAATTTTATTGTAGGAAAGGAATGCAATAACATCAATCTAGAGATGCATACACATGCTTACATAGTGTAACTTTCCTACTAGATTTGGTTAAAATAAACATACATATCAGCTACAATATCTACTTCAAGAGCTCATTTAAAGAGCAAAACAGGAATTGTTTTCCAAAATGTAAGCGAGAGTGCAACAATAAGAAAAATGCAAAACCATCCTTTACATCATATAAGCAACAACTGAAATAAAAAAAAAAAAACCCCTCTCCAAACACAGCTACTGGACCTAACTGAAGTGTTTTTTTAAACAAATATTTTAAACAAATGCTAAACTGTAGCTGGTAGTTTGCAAAAGGAAGATTCACTGCACAGCTGATGAAAGACAAGTTCTATCATTTTATCTATCCTCTTATAGCTGGACCATTGGAAATAGCAAAACACAGTGGAGAAGGCAGAGGCAGGGTTACAGGCAGGAATCAAGCAATGACATATTGCTACATGGCAGCTAGCAAAAAGTGAGCAACACATTGAGTTTCACAATGCTAATTGATTTCAACACTTACTTTAGGTATTTTGCATATTCAGGTTCCTTCCAATAAAGTAAATATTTAAGATAATTTACAAAAGTTTTGTCTTTGAAGTAGCCTCTCTGTGCAAGGACTGAAATAAGATGACAAATAAGGAACTGTCAGTTAGAGATGTAAGAAAAAAAAAAAGTCTGTCAAACTTGAAAAGAATACATGCAAAAATACACAAAAAAAACCCTTGAGTTAAAATGTTAAGATTACAGTAAAATTTTTATCAAATCAAAATGAAATGAATACACAGGAAGAAAAGTATATTTTATGTCAGCATTCCAAGCATAAGAAGGCATTCACATCCCCCTTACAGTATCTGTCTTTCATAAAGCAATAAGGTAAAGAACAGATGTTTATAAGAATTTTTTTTTATTGTAGCATCAAAATTGACAGGAAAATTCAAGGGAGAAGTATAGTATCTGAAGCTACTATTAACACTGGTAAAAAACTGTTTTTGCATAACCCCCACCTGTTATAAATCTTGACCAACCCAGGTATTTATAAGCTACTTTTATCCTGTAAAAGCTAAATTCACTTTTCTGTGTTTAGCTTTATCAAAAACAGAGACCACTGATATTCATTTCTTAGGATGTTCACATTTACTTTGAAGTACTTACAGTTAAGATAATTTGGATTAGCCAGACATTGAACAAATTCCAACTCCAGCTGGAACCGCAGTCGATTTCCCGTATCATCTAATATACATAAGAAAAACAGTTAAGAACTGGACCCATGCAACAGATTTAGAAGTCAACTTTTCAGGTTGAGCAGCATGGAGACAGTAGGTTTAAAAAAAGGGTAGACAAAATAGTAATTTCCCATAATCAACATAAATTAATCTAGCAAAAGGTTCTTCATTACAATAATCAGTGTTGGACCTGCATTAATAAACATGGTGATTACAGCCAAACAAGATACAAGAAATGGAGGAAACCATACTAACTTATTTAAAATGAAGGAACAGGAGAGGCAAGGAACTTAGGATATTTATACAGAAAACATTTAACAGGGTGAGAAGGGAGAACAGCAAGCAGCCCACTGAAATCCTAATTTTATGTAACTGTAGCAGAAAAGCAGAGAAAGGCAGCACTTTTTCTCTAAGATGATGTCTTCAAATGGTACATGAGCAAACACTGCAATGTTCTCATGCTACAACATACACCAAACACTAGTGGTGACCCCCAAAAGGCTTGATGCTGGCTCCAGTATCAACACCTTTATTAGAGACTTTGAGGGGACAGAGCAAGTTTGCTGATCATAAAGAATAATATGGCACTGGCTGATACATCAGGTGTCTGGTTCAGCTGGAGGTTCAGCTCCAGCTCCCAGCTAGAACCACCAATGAGATCTAATATCAGGACAGAGATGGTCCTAAAGCAACTGCATCTAAACACACCTTTCTTTCTCTAAGAAGTTATCCAGGCACAGGTGCAAGTCGAGAGCCTACAGAGAACCGTGAGAACTACTGCTCTCCAGAGAAACAGAGCTCAACCTCTTGCAATAAAGTCAGATGGATGGACTAAAGGAAGCGCAGTCCCAGGCCTGCGGCTCGGAGCCCTGAGGTGACCTCGTAGCCTTGAGCTTCCAACGAAGTCTGGTCAGCAGTGCGAAAAAGGGGGAACTCGGGAGGAGTGCGGGGGGAGGGGCACCCAGGAGGAAACGGGGCCGCGGTGCAGAACACAAGGCAGAGCCCCTCCCGAGCCGCCGAGGTCTCACCTGCCTCCATGACGCACCTCCCACTGAGCGCCCAACCGGGACAAGATGGCGGCAGCCACACCCCGCACGGTCGGACGGAAGCCGGGTGGCTAGCGGCACTGTTGGGAGCTGGGAAGCCGGCGGTTGCCCAGCAACGGCGGCAGAGGCGGGACGCAGGCTGCGGCCCGCGCGGGAGCGTTGCCAGGGAAACGGGTTGTGGGTAGCGCCATTTTCCTACGGGAAAGCGTGCCCAGGCGGTGCTTATCGGTCACGGCTCGCAAACATGGTGACCGCGTTGCGGCCTCACCGGGTATGCTTATGGGCTTCATCACATCCCTCGCGAAAATGATCATAATCTTCATTCTTTGATTTCCAGAGTGAGGGAATGCGTAGTGCACAGAAAGATTACTTTTCACACACAGTGTTACACAGAGAAGCACAGAGGAGATTGACAGGATTATGAATTTTGATTGACAGGAATGTGATGAATTTGAGTGTGATGAGCTTCACCCCTTCCTCTTATGAGGGGCCACCTCCCACACACCCTTGCCCTAAGGACCTGCTTCCAGGTCTTTGGGAGCTGCTTGAACCAGGACTGACCACAGCTCTGGGAAACTGCCTCTCCTTTAACACTGTCCAGCTCCCCGTGCTCTCCTTCAGCTCAGCTCAAGCATTCAAGTTGGAGAGACCACTAACTCCAAAGTAGAACTCTGGCATGTTTTTCAGAGTTCTTTTTTGTTTTTGTTTTTTTAAATCGATCACTTCACTCTGAGAACAAAACAAAGTGGTCTCCAGAGCCTTTGCTGGTGACCTTTATGCAGCAATTTCCAAAAATTTATAAAAATGTCACATATGAAATGTTACTTCCCTTGTGGTCTAGTGAAAGTACAATTGTATCATCCTTGTATCTGCGTTTTCTAGGCTTGCTTTTTAGAAAAAGTTGCATTTCTTCTAACTGTATGGCTGTTATCCAAATAAAATAAATCAGGCATGTGACCTAGCATGAAACAGATAAGAGAATGTTTAAGCATTTTAAGAGAGAGTTCTTTATAGTGCTGCACTGCTCCAAAGCAATGTCAGCAAAATTTCTGGAGGAGATTCGTAACCTCAACGTAACTGATCCAGCAGAAATGATGGACTTGGCTATCAAATGGGTGCAGAAGTCTTTTCCAAATGTGGAATCAGTTTCTACAGAGACATTGCAAAGTTGGTTGGAAGAAAAGCCAGAAGAGCTGCTTATATTTGTAAGTAATTTGGTCCATTGAAAATTAAAGGAAGTTATGCTTAAAATCAAGTAGAAATAATTATTTTCCATTCAAATCTTCTTATAATATACATTAAGAGGTTACTACTTTTCTAGCACTACAAAATATTTTTCTAACTCTAGAAAAAATGAGTAAAATTGCTTTTTTAGATTTATGTCGTTAGAGCTAAGGGTAAACCTAGAGAAATTAAATGAAAGCAAAGAAATTCTGTGGACAGCAGAACTTAGGAAATCAGGTTTCTTGTGACTTCCCTCTGGGGTGGGTTACAGTGTCTGAAGCATTGACTGTGCACTGGCTGTAGCCTCCCCATAGTGGAAGCCATGAGAGAGTCTATCTCTAGACAGTATCTGTGTCAACTGCCTTGAACACCTAGTCGGTATCTCCATGCTGGAATTTATATACTGCTCCCCTGCTGCTATCATTGCTCTTTTAGAGATGCTGGCATGGCCTGGAATGGCCATTTTTGCCCAGAGTCTTTGCGTTGGTGTTTCTATTGTTGCTAGCTTTAGTGAATCATCAATACTCTGAGTTTCTCAGGAAGGCCCTATGTGATATTTTTGATGTACTAAGCGTGGCTTAGAATAATGGTTTGTTCTATCCTAAAATGAAACTTTTACCAGAATAGCAATTATATTGCAATTCCGTTAGAAAGTACCTTTAGGTGCAATGTTCTAGACATGCTTTTTTTTTATTCTTTTTTTTTTTTCCTTTTTGCCCTAGATCAACATATATTTGAGCTAAGAAGGATAGAAGAAAATGACTTTGTACCTTATATTTGTACTTGCATGACATTAATTTTAACTTTGTACTAGCTAAGTCACTTTTGATCAGGTCTAGAGCAGAAAAAAAAGGAAAGTAGAGATCAATCTCAAACTTTTATTTATTTATTTATTTTCCCCTTTCTACATACTGAGAAGCCATTGAGGAGTGGACTTTGTTTTGTTTACAATAGCAAGTTTGCAATGAGCCAAGGAGATTTCAGTCAGTCTCTGTAGTTAATTCATCAGCTTAAAATTTAGCTCAGAGTGAATCTAGTTAATAAATACACCAAGAGTGAGAGGAGAGCTGCACTCTTGCATCAGCACTCTGGAGTGGAGCCCAGCTTCAGAGGTTGTAAAATTATTCCAAAACTTGCAGTTCTGCCTCATGTCACATATTTATTTATTTACTTGTAACACTTTGGCTAAAATAAACCTGTATGGTTTAGCACTGTTAGCCTAGCTTAGCTACGGTGCAGTTGTATCATTAGGACTGTGTACAGGCTTACAGGATTACCTGAAACCTTGTAATTTTTTTTTAAGGAAATGATGGCTATTTTCACTCTTCAAAATGTCTTGGTTTCTTGCTATCTTGGTTAGCAATTTTCCATAATACCTTCTTTTTTTACATAGCATGATTCTTTCCCCCTGTAAATTGGGTTACAAAAATATCTAAAAAGGATTTGGAATTGTGCTTTTTTTTTTTTTTTTTTCTTAATAAAATAGCACTTCTTTTTGCAGATGAAATTTTAGTGGTTTTGGAATACAACCGTTACTATACCAAAACATACCAAGTCACTCCCCAGTAAACACAGACTTCAGGCTAAAAGCAGAGATCAAATAGATCCCTCATGTCTGCATTGCTATTCTGGAATGTGATTTCTCTCCCAAGACTGACTTCAAATGAGAGGATCCTATGAAAGGGCTGGTCACAGGAACTAAATTGCTATGTAGGTTTGCTAGAATTAAGTCAAGCATCTTGATTTTTGACCACCAAAACTAGGAACAAAATTAAATGTCAGAGTCATACTATCATATCCAAAAACGTTCTCCAGGTAAAGAGAGATTTTTTTTTTCCCTCAATTTAATCAAACTTCCAGGATTTAAGTGTTAACATATGCCTGTGAGCCAGGATTTTTCCTTGCTATTGCTGTATAACAGTGACAACATCCCTGCCTCAATTTCTCCTTCTGTAGGGATTAGACTGTAGTCCATGTTATTGACTCTATCTGAACACTGTTGCTTGGCTTTTATTTTCTCTAAAGCATGTTGACAAAACATGCTAGGATTAAAGTTGGGTGTGACTTATTTAAGCCAAAACATTATATGGATGAGTTTCAGAGAATCTGATGGACTAGAGGCTATATTCTATGATTTTTATACATATTTAAGAGAATTGCACTGGCAGTAACTCCTTTTTAGAAAAAGAAACTGCATATGGAGTAAGTTCACAAAAATCTTCAGTAGAAGTTCCAGAATCTGTCCTGATATAGAGAACACCGTTAGATGGAGCCACTTTGAGAACTGAAAGCAGCAAGGTTCCACTATACACTGGAGAAAATTGCACTGAATTGCTATTAGATCTTGAATGTGGACACCATTGTTGGGAGTCCATCTATGGGATCATGGCACAGTGCACTGTCATCAGATAGAAAAGAAGTCACAGCAAGGTTTTATCATTGAAAGCAATGAACTTGTGGAACAAAAAGTACTTCATGCCCAGTGTTTGGATCTCAATCTATCCTTTTTCGTTCATATATTTAATCATCCACTTCAGCATAGAGAGCAAACTTGCCATTATCCATATCAATATATCTTGAAGGATTTTATCCGTAAAATGTCAGGCATTTTGTTTGCAGACTGGAGAGTATCCTATGTTAAATATGCTTAAATAACAGAGAATAAGGTACACATTATGTTATATTTATAACAAGCCAGTATGAAGTCTGCATTTTTTTATACTCATGCTATAATTGTACTCAATAGAAGCAAGATCATAGTTACCACTGACTGAAACAATTGTTAGAATATATTTAATTAAAGGCTTAGCTGTTCACTGAGTTCTATTTTTGAGGTTGAGAAACAGTCAGATAACATGCATTTCAAAAGGAAAACTATGATAGCCTATTTGAATCTAAACATTATTCAATGAGTTTGTAAATTTACTAATCCAAGGGCTTGAAAGTCTGTTTTTTGCTGCAGAGACATAGATGTGCATATATATATATATATCCATCTTTGGACAAAAAAAAAAAAAAAGGAAGGACACCCTGAAGTTTAAATGTCAAGTTTGTATTTTGCATGGTCAAAAAGGTTTTTTTTTGTTTT
>NW_020455755.1:153187-295752 GCF_003342845.1 Nothoprocta perdicaria
TTTTTTTTTTTTTTTTTTTTTTTTTTTTTAATAATGAGCTGGTTAAAAATATGTCAGTATTCTATTCTTAGGACATCCGAAAGGCAGATGAATTTGAGGTCAGCCATTTGCCAGGAGCAATACGCATTGACCCTGAGAATAACAATATACACGAAATTCTGCAAGAACATCTTCAGAAAGGTACTTACTGCTTTTCATCTGAAGCACTTTTAAAGATTGCTATGATTTAATTTGATCCACTTTTAAGCCATTGCATTTTTATTTTTTTCTGTGGCACTTAGCTGAAGGGGGCAGGAAAAACGTCATAAAGGATTTTGCATCAAACTACTTTGGGGGTTGGACTAGATGACCTCTGAGGTCCCTTCCAACCTTAAGCATTCTATGATTCTATGAAACTAAGGAAATAGTTCGCATGAGTGTGAAATTCATGAGAACTATATCCTTTCTATTTTGTCTTGTGTTTTTGCCGTGTTCAGCAAGCAAGAAACAAATGGTTAATTTGGTGCTTAGACTAATAAAGATCCTCATCCCAACTACAGATGAGGTCATATTTTTTGTAATAATTGTAAAAACAGACTAGGTTCTGCAAAGCTCAAGAGCTGAATAAGACTTCCTTCATCACACACAGGGACATTGTGAAATGTTGGAAATTTTGGATGTCTAGGTTTAGATTGTTTGCATTTGGCTACATCAGACTAGAAAGTAGGGAGGTTTGTAGATTTTTGTAGCAGGTAAATAAATTTTAATTCCACCTCTAATTACACTTTGTGGTTTTTTTTTTCTATTTCAGAACCGGAAAAACAGAAACGTGTAGTTTGCTATTGCACTGTGGGATACAGAGCTTCCCTGACAGCTCAGAGCCTGAACGAGTTCCTGTCTAGTGAACGTGGCCAAAAACTCAAGCCTTTTCTGAAGATTTATAATGCAAAAGGCGGGCTGGCAAAATGGGCCAGAGAAGGAAAGGGGATGGTAGATAAACAGGAGTGTTCAACACATCTTGTTCACCCCTATGATGCTGAATGGGCCAAATTGCTGGAACCTGAGCTGCAAGCTCAGATCTAAAGTAGTTTTAGATTTACCTGGAGCCCTTGGTAAATCAGCACCCTCAAATCAAATAGTAATGCTAATTATGTGGAGAGACAGACAAGATTTTGGGCTTGCAGGTGCTATTTTAATGTTAGTGGTAACAGAGAATGAAAACGGATGATGATGTACTAGTTCAATCCTTAAGACAGACTGACATTTCCCGAGTATAAATTGAAAGAGCTGCTGAATTTCATACAAATCTGCCAGCTGAAGTCATCTGAAAATCAAGACAGTAAAATCTCAGGCCTATAGTTTCATTGCAAACTATAGGAAAAATACTAAACCAAATGCAGTGTTGAGTATGTGGAATGTAAGCAAGAGAAGCATTTCCATTCTTCTATATTTGCCTGCCATTCCTCTGATTTCAGAACTGAATAGGGACTTCCATTTCATAAAACATTCCTATCTGCCACCAGGCCCAACATGCCTCTGACTGTAAGTATTAACATTCTAATAAAAATGAGTCATACTAATGAAATCATGGAAGCTAAATAGAAAAAGGAAACAATTTATTTGTAGCTTTTAGCCCCTCATCTCAACTATCTGAATTAAGAGAGCAACTGTTCCCTCACCTTATACAGGGACATCTAACTAGGCTAGAAATACCATTACATCTAATTTTAAAGGTAAAGCAAATATAGCTCAAAACGCATGATCACTGGTAATGAAAACATTATGATTAGTGAGATTCCTTCCTGCTGGCAAGTAAAACACTAAGTATCTGTACAAATTTAACCCACAAGCTCACCCACACATGGTGAAAATAACTTTAATTCTTGGTCATTGCAAAGGTGGTGCACAAATTGTTACAGTGTTATGAATGCCTACATAAATATTTGGCAAGAATATAAACCCTCTCTAGCTCCAGGCTAGCCAAGTTATAGTTAAGATTATACAGTATTCAGACAAACAAAAGTATTGGATTTCTTAGGAAGCAAATTTAAATATAACTGTTTTAAGCAAGGACTGTAACCTTTGAACTTTAGGACTATAGCAGAATATGTTTGAATTATGTCTAGCATATAAACCTAAGTAGCTTAAAGTAGCATGCAGTTTATGAATGTTACAGAATTATACGGATAAAGCACATCTTGACGTGTTATTTGCATTATATTCAACTTTATTTTCTTACTCTATTGCAGAGTTAAAAATCTTAATTAAAATATGTTGAAATTAATTGGCATAAAAGTGCAGTTTCTCTGAGCTGGCATTTTATGGTTCTTTTGTTCCTTGTTCATGTGTGATAATTAACAATATGTCTCAGCCAGATAGCTATTTTTCTAGCTCAGTGGGAGCAACCAATTGCTGTTTGAATCTATGCCTTTTCCTAGGCCACTTTATTTTTTTTAAAAAATGAAGGTTTTTTTAATGTACAGCTTTATATAGAACATTACAACTAAAAGAAATGTGAAACTATAGCTATCACTGTAATTATAATTTCTGAGATGCCTGACTTTGCAGTCCTGCAGACTGGGAGAAAGAAAAGACTTGGCAGTCCTTGGCAAAAAGAAAAGGAAAAAAAAATCTCAAGGTCAGATCCTTCTTTTAAAAGAATTATAATTTTATATTTTTTCACTATATTTTCATTATAATATTGTTATATATTTTTATATATTACATATATATACAGCTCTTTCTTAAGCATATTCCAATCAGTATAATTGTTTCTATTTTCTTAATGGGGTTTCGCGTCTATCATCACCCCACCTCTAAGATTCACTTCGGACGCTCAGGAGGGAAAGGCTGAAAATATTAGTGGAAGATGAGCACTAACCATTGATTCACTGGTCACCGAGAGCCTAAATAAAGACCAGTAAATATTTAGATTTCTGAGATGGAATAGTGAGAAACCTAATTAAAACATGTTAAAAATGACCAGTCAGGAAAAATAGAAATGCTGCTAGGAAACAGGGGTTGCGAGAAGAGCTCTTGTGTCTACTCCTTATACTCAACATGTGGAGCTTTGGAATGGATGAGCCTTGAAATCATAGAGGCTCATGATTTGTTGAGCAATACTCAGAGCAATACTCATTTCACTGTAGACAGACATTTCAGCTTTGCACCTGGCTGAATGTGTTGCCAATCTTGCAATGCCTTGCTTACTTTTCTTTCTTCTTGTCCCTGTACATGGGTAAGTATACAAGATGTACCACTGCTATAGCCTCTGCTTTTAAAGAAATGGCTCCCTAGCCATCCACTCTTTTCACAGGATTTTTTTCCTAGTTACTTTACACCTATATCATCCATGCATCTTCTCTATAGAATGGTAAATAGTAAGAAAATGATTTTAAAAATCATTCTAGGAGTACCAGAAATAAGGAAGCCTGATTTGTTATGAACAAAATTTCTAGTGATAATTTCTCTACCATCAAAGTTGTCTTCTGGATTTCCTCGTGACATTTTCCATTGTTAGGGCATAACCAGGACTCTCTTCTAACGAGGTACGTAAGTTGCCAAGACTCCTATGCAGCAATCTGGCCTAAAATCAACCAGTGGGTCCTGTAAGTATTTGGAGACACACATGAACAGCATAATTGTATAAACTGTGTTTCTACAGAGTCTGTTTTAGGGACCAGTTAGACACATAAATGATCATGGGGTTGATGCTGCCTTATTACTGCTGTCTGCTAAGAGTTCCTCTTAGTTATATAAGGAACCAGCCTGACCTACAGGCCCTGTATGATTGCAGCCTACACCCCAAAACAGTCCCAGTTAACTTCACCTCAGGACTTTGAGACAAAATCCTTGACCTTGCAGTGGTAGAGACTCATAAAAACTGGTCGTGGGATTCACATTAATACAGGCCAATTAAGATGTACTGGTCTGCTACAGAAAACGAGTTCAATGAGCCTAAGACATTGGATTAAAACATTTTGGCATTGATTTCTGTCAAAGCTGAAGCTAGGATCTGAGGGACCCTTGTTTCTGTTCTTGATTCTTCAACTACAGGGCTGGGGAGCCTGACTGAATCTTAGTAAAAATATCGAAAGATTCCACTGGTCATACTCAGATGTAATGTTACTACTGGCAGTTATGACACTAACCTTTTATGTGACCTTTGTCACTTTGACCTTGTGATCTGATAGAGAGCAGCACATAAAACCCTTTCTTCCTTTCCCAGCACTCCAGCACTTCAATCTCTTATTACATGTGATAATAAGAGACTACCTTTTAAGTACTGGGCAGAGATCAAAATCTATTTCAAACTAATTACTACAAATTAAAATCCACATTTTCCATGACCCCACAACATGTTTAGAAATGGAATACTTTTTTAAAAAATGCCCTGACTCCTTCTACTAACCATCATTTTATGCGAATCTTTAACCACAAACCACATAATATACACACACTAACTACAAGGCAGAGGACCATCCCAGTGTTTTAACCTCACAGTTTCAAAGTTTCCAGGTCTTTCAATTATTTCCTCAGAGCTGATATAAAAATACAGAGGGCAGAGAAAATCACCCTTTTTGCCAAATAGAAGGGATCTGTTCTCTTGGGAGATGCAGATGTAGCATCTCCAGCATTCTCAGGAAATATTCAGGCTTCAGGTTTTGTGACATGGCTAGGATTGCTGTCAGTGGAAGTGCAGACAGTAGTAATAGGGAAGGCTATTTAGATATGCTCTCAGAAAAAGTTCAAGTAGCTTTCTTATAAAGATGAAAAATCCCTACACAAGACTGAAAATGAGTAATTTATTGCCCTCTGACTTCTTAAAAAGTGAATTTTATTTTCTCACAAACCTTTTCTTCTTTATTCTTCTTCTCTCAGAAGAAATATTACCCAAAATCTTGCAGAGAATGCCAAGCCCAGCAACTGTCCCAAAATGAATTGTTGAGATTTTGGTTATGCACAGAAGTGCTGGAACCCTACAGCGATATGACCCCCTTCCTCCCTGCAAACAGCAGGGAAGTCATATGCTTACTCGTCCACACCGGAAAAAACATTATGAAAATAATTTGTCATTTGATCTGAGTGATCAAGATTCATTACTACACATTTCAGTTCATATATTGCAGAGACATTCAGAAAAAAAGTAAATCAAGTATATATAAAAAAGTATATGACTCATTATTGCAAAAAGAGTGAAGAAATCTCAACTGAATTTTGAAGAACTGTCTTGTGATATATTTTTTCTGTGATGAATTCCACCCACCATCCAATCACAAAACATTGTCACCAATGTTTTTTCTTTCTTTTTTTTTTTTTTTAGCTACAAGGTTATTTCTCATTTGCATGGTAACAAATGTGATCTGGAAAACAAGATCTGAATAAAGCAAAGACTGATTCTGACTGGCCAAGATCAGGACACAGCTGAAATTAAATGCTGTGACTCTAAATTCAGTGGATGGCACCAGTTCAGAAAGTGACCTGCATAATGTAGCCCTATTTGAAATGTAGGGCTCGGGCAGATGTCTGTTGGAAACCAAAGAAGAACAAATTGATACTTAAAGGAAGATTAATTCTTCATCCACAGTAAACTTATGTCTGGGGTTTTTTTTTTGTTTGTTTATTTTTTTGTTTTTTTTTCTTCTTCTTCTCAACTTGGAAACTTCTAAATCACATAGGGAAATGCTGAAAGGTTTTTGTTCTCCCTGCCATAGCTCTATACATTCTATACAAACACTGAAAATCCATTTGTCCTCCCTTTTTAGATTTTCCTGTAGTTTAGGCATTCACTAACTCATTCACACATTTGTAACCATTTCCACCTAGCCAATAGCATGTGTGAATAAATATTCACACAGTCCTAAATGTTAGCATGAGGAAACCCTGTATTAACAGCAGACCACACTGAGATTCTGCAGGTTTATATTCACGTCACTTCTGACATTGCAAGAACTACATTAGCAACTTGATGTCCTGAGAGAAGCAAGAAAAACTCAAGGACATTCTATAATATGAACAGAATATAGGAAAGCATTAAATTAGCTCCTTAGAGGCAGCATTGCCTAACATTATTCCAGCTAGACAGCTGGCACAGCCATGAGCCACTAAGAGTCATGCTCTGTCTCCACCTGATAAAACAGGAACTGCTTGCTGGCTGAGCATAGCCAAGAGGAACCTGACAAAGCCCACACTCAAGACCCTCCCACAATCTCTGTTGACTTTGGTGATGCATGTTTTGAAGCTGAGGAAAATGGATTATTTTATGTTTCTACACCATCAAAATTTTTGTGTCTAGAACTAAGACCTTTTGAGGCACAAGGGGGAAAAAAAGGGCATCCAAGATGAACATCTATCATGATTCTTACCTTGCAGTCCTGGGAAAGAATGTAACTGAGCTCCAGTAACAAAGCAGATTGGGCCTTGCATCACCCATTGTAAATAGCAGGGCACTGGAACAGGACGATACGCATGCTTGATACTGAAGAAAAGCCTGTTTGTGCCTATTACACTGGAGATTTTGTACATGATTAATTTTTAAACATGAATTGTGTTTCTTGGATTTTTACATAATATTTTACCCTGAAGTGAAAAGCTCATAGAGTATGGCACCTGACTTGGTCTCACATTGCACTTTCAAAAATGCAAACTTGAGTTAGCAGCCAGCTGAGTGAAGAGGATGAACCATGGAAATGTAGGTCTGAAAGCACGTAAAGCAGTTGTCCAAATCTCTGCTCAGCTCTGATTCTTTGTGATATATACTCTCCCAGATCTTAGAGTTTGAGCAACCACCATGCCATGGTGAAAGTAATGCAGAATAAATGCTCCATTGTGTCCCACAGGAAACAACTTATATCAGAGAGAAGACAGTACTACTCACTTTTTATTTGCCCGGATCCACTTCTTCAATTCATCCATTTAAATTAAATACAAGTCAATCACAGGATGCCATAAGAGTGTCTCAGAAAGAAAGATTTGATATGCAAAGTAGAGAGAGGTGACTACACAACAGTTACAATATAACCACAGTTCTTTATTCCACATACATACATACCCTTCCTCGCTATTGCTGTCAATAGATCTATGTGTCTAATCAGTAAGATCACATTCTTTTTCTTCTTGCACAGCAACAGAAGGAATCTATCCCTTAGCTGTGATGAGAACACTTTTTCCCTGTCAGGAATTTTTCAGAATATTCCCTTCTGCATATAAAACAAGAAAGTGCCAAAGCTACAGCTTTCAACAACAGCCTTCAGCACGTGTTCCCTGCATGTTGTTTTCAGTAGCAAAGAGCAAGCACTGAGAACTACCTTGGAGTGGTGAAATGTCCTCACATCATAAAGACCATGAGTGACAACAGAAGCCAGAAAAGAACTCTTTGTCAACTGCGTTTAAATACCCACAGATGCAAATAGGCATTGAGTGGTGCTTTCCAAAACACAGGAACTACCCAGCTGTCTCTAGTTTCATTTCCTTCAAGCAACTATTGTGATAAGCTTCAGCTGGTAACTACTATCTGTCCCAAGCCACTTCTTCACATTGGAAATACCTCCTTCCTTAGACAGGCTACATGAGCTATCTACCACAAAACCCCATCACTAACTTGCTTTGACCTGGCTCTGCCAGTCCATGGAAGAGGTACAAGGCTGCACCACAAGTACCCAAGCTAGTTAAGACAAAAAAATCTTTTTGGAGGCACCAAAAGCAAGTGTGGAATTTATGGTGCCCTGCACGTTGAAAGAGAGAAAAAAAAAAAGAAAAAAAGACACAAAAATCAAATAATTATTGAAGTAGTTTTCTGCTCAGAAAAGCACCTGGTGATTTTGTGAATAAAGTGATACCTTTCCTCACTTGCAAAGGTAAAATATGAATTATTTTCCATGTTCTATAATGAACAGTCAAATCAATAACAAAACTATTAAATATTCCAGATACATTACCATGCTAGAGGCCAGAGTTTGCACCCTTCATTTTGAAGAAGAGAATAATTAAAGAGGCAGAATTAGCCTCTTGTGTCCGTCCACACAACAACCTTGTGCAGTATGTAGGTACCATTACCTCATTTTTCAGAAGGGGAAATTGTTGAAAAGAGGTGAATTGTCTTGCCTGAAGGTGCATAGTAAGTCTGGGAGCAGAATTCAGGTTGTGCCTTGACCTGACCGTTTCTCTCCACTATAACACATTAACCTTACTTCCCTCTCACTTTGTCTCCAGGGTTAAACCAAAAAGATATAGATATCACTGACAAAATGCACCCAGTCTAGCTTCAGTCTTTCTGCAGACTTTTGCTGCCTCAGAAATAATAGCTGTGATGGAGAACTGATAGCAGTTGTAAACAGGTGCCACAAAACACTTCCCTCATAGGACTTGGTTTCTGAGGTACATAAGACAACTCCCACTGCTTTCAGCTAGTCCAAGGTCTAAAATCTGGGTCCTTAAATATTTACAAGGCTATTTCCACTTTAATTAGAGCCCTTTTCCAGGCCCTGTCTTCTTTCCAGAATCCTAAAGTTACTTGATAAGGCACTTTATGGTCTAATTCAGGAACTTAAATGAGAGATGCAAAATCCTGTGGGTCACCTGTCACTTCCAGGCTGGCACTAACAAAGCACAGATCAGCATGTGAAAGCACATGTACCTGGGTCCAAGAGACAGATTGGCTCATTGCTTTACCAGTCCCACGGTACAAGAAAAACAAAGCCAGCCTTACCTCTTCATTCCCCAAGACAGCATCAGAATCATGGCCAGCAAGGAATTAAGTTACCTCAGTCCTCAACAAGGGTATCTAAATGTAGGAAGGCTGAGAGGAAAAGCAGGCCAATGGCAAATGTGGCTTGGAAGGATTCCACCACGTAGACAGAGGTCAGACTAAAATATAACACAACTGAAATTTTCTTGTACTAGAAAAGTAGCAGCAGAGGTTTCTCTATACCACTGCTGGCTTGTGGATGTAAGAATTAAAGATTATCAGCTTTTACATATATGCAGTGTTCTGTTAATGATTTACTGATTTAAAAGTACATATTACTCATACAATAGTTCAACGATTTGATACAATAACCTGCCTTCTCTTTATTTGGAACTGGATAAATTCTACATCTCCATGTTGATTGGAGGTACCTTGGATCACTTGATCATACCTGTGATCCAGACACAGATACCCTAGGTAATATAATTAAACTTCACTTTTGACTTCAGTGAGTTTGAATTTGGTCATGTCACATCTGACATGTGACTCTCAGAAAGCAGTAGACATCTAGCCCTGGATGTGGAGTGGTGACAAGACTCTATAGGTCTTCAGGCAACAGGGAGTAGTATAAAGAGTCCTTTCCTTGTTTGATATGTGCATTCTTCACTGCTCACTGCTTAGCGTGTTGTTTGCCCAGGCTGGGAATGTGTCCAGGTCAAACAAAGGTCTTCCCCATGTGTTGATGGCCAGTGTGACACAGAAGACTCCAATGATATTCATAACTATTCCAGATTTAACCTGCCCGAAAAAAACAAAAAGCATCAAACTAGCAATAACCAAACAACAGAATAGCAAATAACAGTATTCATTGGCCTACTTGAACATACATAAGAAAGAAACATCGTTAAACTAATGCACAAAAATAGCCACATTACCTACTGTCTTATGTTCATGCTTCAATGGCAATACCAGGAACTGTGCAAAGCTTTTGAGCATTTGCTGGGTAATTAGTACAGGAACTTTAAGTATTGTAAAATGAGTTACTTTAATTAGTTAAAGACCAGTTTCTGCCCCTTCACAACCCCAGTTAGAAAACTGGCCATGTGTGGGCAAAGAACCTGGCACTGTGCGGTCTAGCAATCAGAGGACCAGAGTCTAAAAAAAACTGACCATTATCTTCTGCTTTCAGCTCCTGTGGGATTATAGTGAAGCCTTCAGTTATACTCACCAATTCCCCAGGAAACAGTGTAAGGCACTGATTGTAGTTTAACCCCTCTGCGTTTATGAGACTGGTGATTTGCCAGTCTTGAATTGCAAACTGGGCTCTTTGTCTATCAAAGCCTGTGAGCAAGGTATTATTTCTTTAGGGATGCAAATTCTTATTCAGATATTAATGGCGTACAAGAAAGGGGTTCCCTGGGGTTGGTTACTGCCTATAAGAGCCCTCTAGTACTTTGGAAGCGTTAAGATACGTAAACAAAAAGAAGGTAAAAAAAAAATAAGCTTACATCATATTTCAGGGCAAGTGCAAGGGAAAATTTCAGATAAAAGAAACAATCATCTTACCATATCCAAAACACAGATGTGACCATAGGAGAACACTATTGCATTTGGAGGTGTTGCAACAGGTAACATGAAGGCAAAGGAAGCACTGAGAGTACCAGGCAGCATAACATACAAAGGATTGATCTTGATAGATGTGGCCTGCAGTACAACGGAGAGAATCATCACACTGGAGGCATTTCAGAAGGAAAGCAAAGAGAACATACTCCAGAAATTTAAGACACATTTTTGATAATCGGACTTATCTTTTTTTTATGCTACTCTAAGAACATGAAGATGAAAGAACCATTCAAAGGAATTAATAGAAAGCCCTGGATTATTTTTTTCCAATTCTGAGTTGGTAGTTCAAATAGAAAAGGACCAAAGGTAATATTTAGTGACCTGTGGTAAAGAAGCAAATCCTGCTTCACTTTCTCCAGCACCAAGGGGTACAATTGACAAATGAGCATTGCAGTGGGCTTGAACTGACCCCCTTATTTGGTAAGGGTGAAATAGGACAGGCATCTTTACTTAGCTTCTTCCTCTAAGAAATTGTTTTTTCAGGGTTCAGGCATATAGATAGGTTGTTTGTAGAAAGCTGACATTCCTACTGCCAGCTTTCTTATGATGCTATAAATGTCACAGTGATGGTAAAGATATAAATCTGACTCCATTTAACACTATCAGCTAAAGACATTATCCATTCCGCTATGATGTCAGATGGTCTGATTTGTTGTTTGCTTTTAGAGAAACTTCAGAGCTGCATACAAGACTGTAAATCTGATATTGCTTCTCTATTAGACACTGTCATTTTATCTCCAGTCTTCCAGATAGTATAACAGCAAGTAATTTTAAACTTACCAAGGATGAAAAAATAGGTAGGAAGAGAGTAGCTGTGGCAACATTACTGGTGCATTCAGTGAAGACAGCTATAGCAAATGAAATTATTACAGCAATGGCCCATGGTGGGACAGATCCTAGTGTAGTCATCTGCTGACCCAGCCAAGCCGAGAGCCCAGAGTCCTGGCAAGCACAAAAAGGAAGTCTTTAGGAACAAGGAACTCTCACTATGTATGGCATTCCTGGCAAATAATAGTAAAGGATGCCTGAAACCAGACACTTGAAAGGCACAACTAAGTCATGCACAAATTGAAGAAAAAAACATTCACAAAAGTAAAACGTTATTTCTTGAACACTAAAGGAAATTCCTTGCAAACTAGATATGATACTTAGTCTCATTTTTTTTTTTTTCCCCTGGAACCCGAATACTTGTTCACACTTTGACTGCTAAAATATGTTTAGCTTTCTGCTAAACATGACATTATTTTTGAGTACTGCAAATAATTAATGAACCACTCACAACATACCCAGCATACGCTTCTAAGGTTTCTAAAGATTCTGACTTTGTGTAAGTGCTCTGTTTTTGAGTATTAACAGAGATTGATGCAGCTTACCTAGCCTTCTGCTATTGAGCCAAATGGACAAGATCACAGGCCATGGCCTCCAGATCCAAACACTGAGAAATATTGCACTCCAAAACTTTCGTTTATCCAACGGCTTTCGAAACTTATTAGACAAAATTTAGACTTTAATAGGAATTTCCCTAAAATGAGGCACTGTTGAAATTTAAAGCTTTGATTTAGACCCACCTTAGTAGTGATGAAGTTAACAACATGACTGACCTCAAGATTCTTGCCTGTTTCAGGAACTCATCTGCTTTTTCCGTGAATTTATGAATACTGGATCAAACAATGGGTTTACAGAATGCAGTACCTTACCTAACAGCTGCCACTGACAAAAGATTCTGTAACCAGATTACAGATAGCCACTGTAAACAATTATGGAAATATCTACCTACCAGACCTCCAGGCCATTTCTTCCTGACCACTTCAGTAATGGTTTGGTTTAAACATGAAGGTTTAAACCTCTAGAGGTTCTGAAACTTTCATATGTGTTTTCTACTTCTATTTTTCTAGATAGGTCTGGAACCAAGGCAACAACACAAGCCATAAATGTTGCTCTTCTTGTCTGTTCAGCCTGTGAAGATCCCAAACTATTTGGCAGACTCCAAGAGCTCAAACACATTGAAGAACCTTGATCAAAGAATACAAATTCCTGAGAATTGTCAAAGATCAAAGAATACAAATCCCTCCTGAGAAGGAGACACAAACATTCACCTCTCCTTCGAGTTTTAGATCTTCACTTCACCCTGAGTTTGGGTGCATGCCCAGCAACATGGGACAAGATGACAAACAAAAGAAGCTTGTCTTTAAGTGGGAGATACATATACGTCAGAACATACTGCGCTTGCATCAGCCAAAGCGAAGCCTCCTCCCAGCAGCAGTACAATACTCCAAGGCATCTTCCTCTGAACTGCATTCCACTCTAGCAGCGGGGCTGATAAAAATGGCTTTGTCAAATCTGAAGTGAGAAGTGAAAAGCAGAGGACTTGTTGGGAGGGTGAAAAGACTTTGACTTCTGACCTACAGGATTCTAGACGGAGGGACCTGCAGGCAGAGGCACATTACTGGGAGACCCACACATCTCAGGGTAGTGGTAACAACTGGGATCCGTGCACCAGCCCTGACCAAGACGCGTGGGAGGAGGCATGCAATTCCAGCACTTATTTCCGTCAATACCATTAGCTGGAGCCTGACAACCGTTTCACAATTCCTCTTTCAAATACCTTCTTCAGCCTCCTCAGGATCAGAACTGCTTCGACTCCATATCATGAATTTCGGTTTACTGGCAGGAAGGATAAACAGTAGCAGGGCAATAAAAACAGCAACAGTGGCATCACTGACAAACCTAAAGAAGAAAAAAGGAAGCAAGTTAGGAATTAGGACACTTTCCTCTTAGGAGATGGCTTCCTTCCAGCACGGCAAGTGATTTGTGGTGGTTTTCCCATCACAACTGTTATGTTCTTAACCTGGCACAGCCATTACATAGAAGAGACATTCAAATCACAGAACCAATTTTCCAGGTTCTCTCTATACTCTTTTTTAGAGATGGTATTACCAAATGTTTGGTGACACCACAACTGACTGAAGCTCATACAAATAAATATTAATGAGTGCATCAGTGTGACAGAGACTAGAATTACAGAATTTTCTCTTCCTTTTGGAGGTTCAGCATGCTCCATGTCTCATTCTCCATTCTTCATTATAATATGAACTGTCAAAGATCACTTTTTGATCTCACACACGAGAGGTAAGAACATGCCTAGCAATCATATGAATTCAGAAAAGGTTGGGATGAATAGCCCAGAAGTCAAACATAAATGTAAGAGGGGGTATATTCATTGATATGCCTGAAGATGGTACAAGAGGAAAAACAAAAAACTTACTTTTCTCCTTTTGGGAAGAGTATTGAGGCCCAGCCTGGTATAAAGCCTGGGTGTCTGCTAAACCACAACAGAACTAGCAAAACAAATATCACAATGATATTGAATTCAGCATAAGAGATAGGGCCCAGTTTCTTCATTTCTGCCTTCAGCACATTGTACGCAGCTTTTTCTTTAGCAGTTTTCTCTGCCCTGCAGCCCCAGCTTTTTTTAAAGCTTTAAGAAAAAGGAAGGAGAAAATATTGTAAGTATTTACATACTAGAGTGATTTCACTTCACTCAAAAGTGGCTGTGAAATGGAATTGTTGTCTGCTGCAAAATTAACATAAATAACCTGTAACTGGGCTTCCCACTTGTCATAAATCCAGAAGCTTGTTCTCAGTGAGCTCGTCTATCCAATATCATGTAGTTCATACTTACTTGAGGCCCATGAAAGAGCACTGTAGCCAAAGCCAAGCTAGTATCAACATCAGAAGCATGTTTGGGAACGCAAACCCAAACCAAGAAGCAAAATTCACGACATCATTGTTGTTGGGGTACAACCTGAGAAGAACAGAACAACGCTTTCTCTACTGTCAAAACATTTAGGAATCTATCCTCTCTATAATATATGCTTATAAGAATTAGCTAATCCCAAATAATCATTACAAATAATCTTAGGTAACATACATATCTTACTGAGGTCAGTAGGAAAAATTCCCTGAATTTCAGAGCGGCTCTTAAACAATCCTTAATTAATTTCACTGAATTTTACCCTAATGCATATAGCAGCTTATTGCTCCTATTTTAGGCCCCAGTAAATCAAACACTGCTGAAAAAGTCTCCTACACCTTCTAAGTGCTTCTCATTTCCAGCACACCTGCTCATTTATTCTCTGACAACATGTTGCTTTCCTCCTCCCTGTTTGCAATGCTAATAGGAGAGCAAGAATTGTCTCCTCTTGTAATTAATAGCTGCACTTCAACTAACTTCAACAGAAGACAAAGTTGCTACTAGGCTTAGAAGAATGAAGATTGAGTTTTAGTAGTAGCAAATTTTAATTCCTCTATACATCCATCAATGACATTTGGAGGAAAATATGAATAGCAAATTTTCAATTGGGCCTAGAAAGTTTCACTTTGGCTAGTTGAGTCTTAAAATCAATGAATAACGTGGCTGCTGGGGAGGCATAGGTTCTCCCAAAGAAGGAAGCAATGTTGAGAGAGTGGTGTGGAATCTGCAGAATTTCCCCTGCAGAGATGATTGCATTTAATTCAGTTCTCAAGCTCAGTAAGACAGTATTTTGTACATGCCTGCTTGATAACAAGATCCATGCAGTTTCCACAGCACGGAATAATAACCTTACAGGAATTTCCATGCTATTTTTAGCTCTCTCTGGTGTACTTATGAGAAGAGGTAATCATACATTCTTCTCATGTTCCTCTCTGCAGTTTCTCTGATGTGTTGCATTTCAGTTGGGAAGGAGGAGACAGAAGAACCAATACCTCATAATCAACCAGCTCTCTGCAGATTGCCAGCGAGTATTTCCAAGCTTCTAAGGAGACCTATCATACCAGCACTTTGCTGCCTTAGAAAGGTTGCAGCAGAAAAATGAAGCCCATCACTTCATACATATTGCTCAGTCTTAGCTTATCAGCTGGTTATTGCTTGGAGTTTGAAATTGAAGCTATGGACTAAGACTTTAGTCTGTCATTCTGAGAAGCTCTGTGAGTGTAAGTGGAAGGAAAAGCAAGAATTACTTACTGATTAATCTGGCCCTTCAACACAAGATTTGGCCCTGTTCCAGTGAGTGTTGCAGTTCCTCCAATGCTGGCAGCATAGCATATACAAAGTGTCATTCCCTTGCATATACGTTTCTTCATTTCCATTTCCTCAGAAGATGTGGGGTCATCAGGGACTTGTCCATTGCTTATGACTAGACACAAAGGACATAACTTGCCTCAGGTAAAGCAAGGGATGCAGAGAGTTCAAGACAGGGTCTACAGACTCAGTGCTTCTGGCTTGTCTATGCCATTTATTTTAATTTTTAAAAACAATAATATTTAAGACAGATGTTTATGACAAGCTGTTACAACGCTTACACAAGACTAATAGCCCTGGTCTACATGTCTCAAGGATACTGTGCCACCGCTTCCCAGCAGTAATTTCCCCTTTCACAGACAAGCTTAACACCATCTAGATACCATCCTCACTGGAACTCTTTCAATGCCAGAGTAAGAATCCAGCTAGCTTTAACAACTATGGATATGGCAGAAAACAAATAAACAGAAAAGGATATCTTGTCTGATGTGTTAAAGTCAATATGTTATGTCAGTTGACATCAAGTATGAAATTTTGCTGCTGTGTCCACTGTTCTCTGATGTTAATAAACTGTCTTAAAGACTAACTGGACTAACTGAGCAGGACAATGCATTTATGGCAATTATAAACCACTCAACTAAGCTAAAGAATATTTTTCACTCAAACTGGTTACCTTCACTATAAGTTAGAGGTAAACTAGTCAGCAACGCCAAGCAGTTCCTTCTAAGAGGACAGAAATCCAGCAAAATTATTATTACTGGTCTGACAGCAGAAGTCTGCTTGGGAGAGCCAAGAATCAACATTAAAGAGGATATTTGCAAATATTAAAACTTACTTTCAATACAACTCTTCAGAATCTAGCAACTAGCAACCTTATCAAGCACTATGCAACTAAGTGGCTTTTTTGTGGACTTGCATGTCTCACATAAGCATAATGCCTGAGTTTCCCACAATTCAGAGAAGATCAAGGTCATAGCTGAACAGTATTTCAAAGATGAATATGGCAGTCTTGACAGCCTCAAAGCAGGGCAGTGTCTGGTCACACATGAGCACCATTCTCCCACACAATGGGCATGTGATCCACAAGAGGGGAATGGTTTGTCCCTGGTAGAAGGCTTGCATTACGGGACATGGCACGCATTACCAACATTTGTACTCATTCTTTCACAATCACACAGGGAATCATGGCTGAGCAATTTGCTAGTTCGGGGAAAACACATCTCCTTGAAAAGGCCTAGAATAATCCTTCCTCCTCTGAAAGAAAAAGGTACCATAGCTCTGTTCATCAATGATGCAATGGCTCTCTGTACCAGAACAGCAAGCCAGTAAGAGAAGAGGGGATGAACGTGTGAGTGGTTTAACCCAAGTTAAACTTACTGCAGAGTCTGAGCATAGACAGGAAGAGAGGAGAAGTCAAGGAGCATGGGAAGATAATATTTAGTTTGCCAAAAAAACAGTTTATCTACAAGGAGAAGAGAAAGTTTTTGTTCAAATGATGCTGGATTTCCCCCTCACATAGCTTTTAAAGTGTTCCTCCTTCTTCCCCCCATCTCTGCACACATTCTGGTTAATAAAGGGATATTTATGACACCAAGATCAAAATAAGTTGAGACTGTACAAAGTTTTTCAAATATTTGTATGTGAATTAGGAACTCAACACCCACCAATAAAAAACATGGAATTCTGGAGATATTGAAAGATATTTCTCACAGGATGCTTTTCACACTCCTGAGCAAACAGTTAATTCCAGGGAAACTATGGGGAGGATGAGCTCTACTCACAGAAAAGAACATAACATCTGTGTTAAATCTAGAACTAAGCATAACAAAATGGCAGCCACCAATATTAAGTCATTTTGGAAAATCTGCATGTGATGGATGCAGTTCAGGGCTTCCATTCAAGTTACCATTCTTTCTTCTTGGGAAAAGTCCAGAGGATTTGTCCAAAGTCAGTGAACTCTGACTGTTGCAAGTTCAGTCATATCAGCTTGTTCCCTAGCAGTCCCTTACCCTGCACTGAAGTGGGATTGGATATGTCCTTTTCCTCCAACTCAATCACTGCATTAGTTTGCCCGCTTGCTTCTTCTGTCATTCTGAGATCCCGCTCTGTGTTGTCCATTTGGTCCAAGACTGCCTGCACAATGGGAACCATCATAGCAGTGGTGGCTGTGTTACTTATCCACATTGACAAGAAGGCAGTGACTCCCATGAAACCCAACATGAGGCTGAAAAGAGAGAAACAAGCAAAGGAGAAAGGACGGAAAAAAAAAAAAAAAAAAATCATTTCTAGGCTTTACAGTCATTCTGACCCAGAAAGAAGAGCTCAGACAGGAGTGTGTGCAGTTTTCAGCAATGCAAGAGGACCCAATTCCCAGAGATATTTCCTAGAATAACTCTGTCATCTCCGCTGAAGGAATCCCAGAAAGGCATTTGATTCCTTGGTCCATATGACTAAGTCTGCCATCATTTTGTTCCCAATTGTAGACATCTATATTTTAGCTAGATCAAAATTAAATAAAATGGTAGTTTTGTAAGAGCAAACCATGAAGTAATGTTATTTCCCTAATTATTACCATTAAGATAGAAAACAACTCTTTTGGATCCTACAAATTTGGCTTTTGGCTGCAGATGCAGAATAATGGATACTGGATGCTCTTCATCAACACTGCCTTTGCTAAACTTAACTCAAACCACGGGATCACTTAATCATTCCAAAATGAGCATGTACACGTGGCTTCCTACATGCTAACTGTACTTGCATTCGCAGAGATGGTGAGGAGGACCCTGCATCACATAGTCTGTGATTGATGTAATTCAATTTCCTAATTCACCTAATCAATGAAAGACAGCACATAAAGTAATAGGTCAGCTGGGTAACACTAGCAGAGTTAAGGTGTAGTTTTACAAAGATCAAGAGTAGGTTTCATCTTGGCTGGCTGATTTCATATATGAACAACATAGGTACTGCTTTGCAGTAGATGGGCATGAATTGCCTGCCCTTTTTAGATATCAAGTTTCAGGTGAGATGAATTTCATCTCTGGAAATTCCTGTCCCTTTTTGATGACTGCACAGACTAGCTATTTGAATCAGAAGTGAATGCCTGTGTTTGGAAAAATGAATTCCACCTGAACACTCTCATCCGGGAACCAAACCGTGAACTCCGTGAAAAATGCAAAAGCTGGGTTAGTTACTAAAATTAATGTAAAAATATTTTACATCTATTCAAGACATTTAGCAGAAAACTGAGAAAATCCTAGCTTGGATCAGCTCATACTGCATCTGTGGAAAATCTGCTTCCAGCTCATGGGAGAGCTGGTCATACGTTAGTCACAGGGGCTCTAATGTAAACCCCTGTAAAGTGTCCCTGTGGACAGACTTCATCCCTGGTAACCCTGTATAACAGCAATAAAAAAGTTATTGGAGCTTCCTTTCCACGCCACTCATTGTGCACCTTCCCTGGACCTCAGCTGACTTGACACAGGCTGGAAAGGGGTCAGGTAATGCTCTTACAATGCAGGTTTCACCCCAAGAATCAGCAGGACCTTCAGGGCAATCCTTTTGTGGAGATTCCACTGTTCAACAGCAATTGCGACAATAAGTCCCCCTATGAAAAGCATGTTTGTTTCCTTTAGGTACTGCAAGCACACCTGAAACAAAGAGAAGGTAGGTCAGGGGCCTCAATATAGCCTCTTGCTTGTTTCAGCAGTACACATCACCTTCCACTATCCCAAAGCCTTTCACCACACCAGACCCCACCTCAGCATCATCAGCTGGAGCAGCTGCAGCCTCAGAGCTATTTGTGATGACCCAAAGTCTTGATTCTTTGTTTAGATGTTAAATTGGCTAGTACAGAACTGTTACTACAGCATTAACCTTCTTTTGGGGACCACCAGGTAATAAAATACAAAATGACAACAGTTTTCTATATGATTGTCAGGGGCTCAAAGTATTACATAGGTATCAGGGATGCTAAGCTCCAAAACAGATTTCTCAACATCTTTAGGACCCATACACTTCCCTCTCACTGGCACACAGTCATATTTTAGCAGAATGAGCTTTGGAAGGGACACAAGGTGCTTGCTGGCAACATGCTGTCTACCCTTTCAAGAGGAAATCAGCCTCATTTTGAAATCTCCTGTAGAACACAACTGAACTTAAAAGTAACCGTGGTCTCATAAGATGGATATGAGCACACCAGCTTTAGAATCAGACCTCTCTTATTGCATGAAGAGTAACTCCAGAGGCTCCTGGCATTTCAGGGATGTTCTCCAGGGGGATGCACACTTACAAATGGACTTTCCGCTCTATGACACCAATCCTCACACCTTTTATCTTCTGGCAAAAATGTATTAATTTCAGCACGTTCGCATACATGAATGCTGAATACTGCTTAGTATTTTTCAGAATACCACCACAGGAGAGGCACACTTCAATATTAAATGTATTTACTGCATATTGATTGAGAGATCAGAGCAACGGATACCCTCATTGTATCTGAATTCATCCTTACTGTTTTAGAGTCCTGAACTCCAAGCAGAGGGAAAAATACAACAGGCATGAGAGAAGTAACAGCCAGTGGGATAACTTCAGTGCACCAGTACACAGCCATGACCATGATGACATACGCACATTTGGCCTCCTGCAATAAAATGCAAGACACATTTAAGCATAGATATCTGTTCTTAAATATGAGAAACATTCCTATCTATCTCAAAGAGACCGAACTTTCCTTTGTCATCAGCTTAACCAGGTATGCAGAAATAGGCAATAGGGTCATGAGGATTTAAACTGTTGCACTTTGAGCTTTGTTCTGAAATCACCTGCAAAAAAATAGGTCTTTTTTTTTTTTTTTTTTTTTTTTTTTTTTTGCCTCAGCTGTTCTAATGCAGCCGTGTGGAGCATAGGATATGAAGGAAAACCCTTCCACAACCAGATAAGAACGCTGCTCTGGGTTTAGATGCCGGTTAGCAGCCAGTGTAAGGAGGAGATTTCAGCTTAGCTGCTGATTTAGAAGTCAAGAACTTTTAATAGCGCTTATGGATTTGGGAGTGTCCATTTTGAGTATTTATTTTAAAATGAATGGCTAAATTTCCCAATGTGGATGCTTGGACTGTCTGGAATTCATATATCCTTGAGGGGTATCTGATCAGGCACCTGAGCACAGAAACAGACTGCATCTGTGAACAGTTCAGCGGCTCTTAGGGAACTTTGTTATTTCTTTATGGCTAAGTAAATACTTATATATTAACTACAACACCTACAGCCAATTCAAACAACCAAAGTTCTTGGGTTAAATACATGTATATATAAAACTATGATTTATAGGAACAGTCACAGAATGCTTCTTTGGTGTTTCTAGACAGTCCACAGGAAACAGTCATCTGTCCTTTCCTTGGAGTTGAAGAAGCAGCTGCTGATAGAAATGTTATACTCCCATTGTGAAATGCTGTAATTTCCCAGGTTTGAGTGGTGACACAAAATTCCTACAAATACCGGAAAATCTAGGAGATACTTCAGGGAAATCAGCTTTCCTCATATTAATCATGGTAGTGCCTAACAGTCAGAAATCGATTTTTCTTTAAAGCACCCATGTTCAGCTGAAAGGTAGGGTGATATTACTTCCCCAGGGGAGCCAGAAGGAGTGGCAGTACTGTCTGCACACATGCATGAGACTTTTTCATTAGTTTAATATTGAATGACACAGATCACTCATCTCAAAGCTTGGATTTGGCATTAAATTCTAAGATAGTGTAAAATGAGGTTTTGCAGTTTGCTGGGAAGGTGGTGAGGTGTCACAGAGCTGCGGCTTGGCACGGCTGGCACCAGAAGTGCCTTGCGCCTCCCGCCTGGTCCTACGGCCGGGGCGCGCGGCCGCGGTGCCTGGGACAGTGTGGGCCGGGCAGGGGCGCTCCGAGGCAGCTCCCCCGGACGAGGGAAGCGGCGCGGGGCGCTGCGGGGCAGCTCCCCCAAGGCGGGACAGGGCGGGACGGAGCGTCCCCGGGGCAGCTCCCGCGGGCGCACGCAGAAGGCAGCGGGAGGGCTGCGGGGCGCGGGCACTCACCGGGGTGGGCACGGCCAGGGGCAGTGGCAGCAGCAGCAGCGGCGGCAGCAGCAGCAGCGCGGGGCGGCGGCAGCGTCGCGGGCAGCGCGGGCACGTCGGGGCCATGATCTGCGGGACACGCGCCCGGCGCCGCCGCCACCGCGCCTTAAGTAGGGGCGGTGCGCGGGGCGACACCCGAGGAGCCGCCCGCCCGGCGCCAAGGGGACCCGGCCCAGCCCCGACGGCCGCCCGCGTCGCACCACAGCCCCGAGGACAGTGGCCGGCCCCAGCCCCAATCCCGAGTGACAATCCCGAGTCCACTCTCCTGACGGGACACCCAGCCACCCCAGGCCCTGAAGGGACATCAGTCCAGACCCCTTCCCTAAGGGGATAGCAGCCTAGGTCCTAGCCCCAAGGGGACACCCAACCACCCCAGGCCTGAGAGGGACAGCAGCCTGGACCCTGACCCCAAAGGGGACACCCAGCCACCCCAGGCCTCAAGGGGACAGTGGTCTGGACCCCAACCCCAAGAGGACACTGGACCACCTCTCTGCTCCTTCAGTGTTGCCCTGCGATCCCTTCAGGAACCCCTCTGCTTCACAGACACTAGTCCTACTCCCAGAGCCCCCTCTCAACCAGGACCTTTCTCTTGCTCCAGCCACAGGGGTGTTTTAAGGAAATCCTCCCTGTTCATAGTGCTTCTGGTAGTTGCTGCTACCCAGCTCTCATAGTGCTTGTTGGGGACTAAGGTGCTGGCACAAGGCTTCTGTTGCACTGGAACTATCAGATGTCCTTTTGTCAGAGGAGGACCTCTCACTAATTTAAGCAGTGGTGAGGAAGGAACAAGCTCCTTGAGGGGCCTGGAGAGTTAAAACTACAGCAGGGTTCTCCCCAAAACAAAGGTCTGTGCAGGCATGCATGGCTGTGCTTCACAGCCCATTGTTTTGAGAGAGTTTGTGTGTCTGTAACCTGGGTTAAAGATAACCCATGAAAGGTTAACTCAAAAATTATATTTAATCCTACCCATGTCAGTGATTTGGTCTATAGGGCAGACACAGCCAGAAGCGATAGCACTACTGAAGGGATGGCAAGCCCAATCAGAAGGGCAGAAAGGGACAGCTGGTGGCCTGGAGGGAAGAGATGAGAAAGTAGAATAAAGACAAAGAATCTGTTGATATTTGTGTATGTTTTTGGTCAGCCCCCTGAAACTGATGGCAGTAGGAATCATCTCAACAATTTGATCCTGCAAACTCTTAGTAGAATCTTACCAAGACCCAATTTCAGATCCCACAACAAATAATGAGGGAGCTTTGGCTACAGCTTGCACTATTTGTCCTCATCTGACCAGAGGGGTGTAAGTGATGGTTCAAAACAAGATATTCTAGTATAGCTGTTCTGTCTGTAAAAGCAATGCATGTCCACTCAGAGTAGCTAACCAGATCTGTGCAGATTCCAAGTCGCCGAACCTTTAGCAGCAATCCCTCTGGGTAACTTACCAACACAGCAGGAACTTCACACCAGTGTAAAGCCCAGCAGAAAGTGGGGAAGCAGCCAAAACTTGCATTCCTGTTGCCAATCTCCAATGAAGAAATGCTCCTTATTCAACACCACCGCAACAAATTATTGAAAAAGAAAATGAGTTAACTCTAAAGGAGTTGTGCTAAGGTTAACTTTACCTAAGAGACCAGTGCAGATACTATCTATTGTCTTGTTATTTAAACTGTGCAGGTTATTTCAAGTTTGCCTTCAGCATGGTATCAGAAGTATGTTTGCAATATGGAACACATCAAAATGCTGCACGAAAAGAACAAGCAACTGCATACTAGGAAGTCAGGCTGAAGTACACTCTTCATTGGTATGAAGGGTAGCTACATAACCAGAAAAGAAGAATATTGAGGGAAAAAAATGAGAAAGGCTGCTTTCAGAGAAGGTGGAAAAGTTGTGCAATGCATAGTCAAGATGAAAGAAAGGGAGACAATGATGGGATGAAATAGGGGAGGAACAGGAATGATGCAGGCTAAGGTTGGGCACTGCTCTCAAAGGATGCAGCACACTCCAGGAGAGAGAAGGGTGAAGAATCTGTTCTCAGTTTGGCAAGCCCTCCAGTAGTTCTGCATCCTCCTCAGATCTGCACATACAGCTCAGATACATTTGGTACTGCCTGGATCAGAGAGTACTACAGGGACAGCAGCTCTTTCATGTAACTTGCCCATGAACTTCCTCATCAGTGTGCCAAGGGGCTGAAAGGAGGACAAAGCTTTGGCTGCTTGTTTCCGGAACTAGTCTGACAGGCAGGCAAAAGGAAGCTGCAAAGGACCACGATGCTCACAAAACCTCCAGCAGGAGAAGGTTTAGAGGGTTCAGAAAGAGCATTCAAACAAAAATCTCCCACAGCCTGAAATTCAGTTCACAGTAATTGAACACTAACTGCAGGACTTCAAGAGAAAAATCCTTCCCGCTAGTCAGTGTTGCTCCGAATATAGCAGAGACTAGAACAATATTTACAAAACTGAAATATGTGGTTTCACAGCCTTTATCTACTTCTTTAAAGGTGGTAAGTGAAACAGCTTTTAGTGCAAACACCATTTGAAAACTGAAACATGTAGCTGCTTTTGGACTTAATTCTGATACCTTGTCATTGAATGGGATCTTGCTCTCAGAGTTCTTCTTGGTAGTAAACTTCCAATCACTTTATAAAGAAAGACAATATTTGTGTTATGAGGAGACTTAGGCATAGCGGTGACACCAAGGAGAACTGAGAGTTCAATCAAATCTCTTAAGGCCTTTCACGTGTTACCAGCCCCTGCTGCTCCCATTCGCAGCTCTGCAGACAGTTTTCCACCGTAATAACCACCAGGACTTAAAAGCATTTCAGGAATGATGACCAATGAGTTTCAGAAAAGCTTTTGACTTTCGTTTCTATTCCATAGATCGCGACACTAAAGCCTGAGGGTGTGCTGACACACTCAGTATCACACAAAATGCAACAGAGATGGGAGGAGAACACAGATTTCCTCAGGGCGTGATGCAGCAACAGAGCCAAGCCCACCTAATTGCTGCCACTGACAGGTCCCATCCATGCCAATAGGCCCTGGATTTCCTACTGCTTCCCAGCCACTGGTTCTGAAGTTTACTGGAACCCTTCCTCAACTCACTGAATTGGCGGAAAACTAACTTGGTGAAGAAAGCAGGATGTTTTCGGTTGAGTTATTGATCTGAATAGGTGCAATGAAGTGTTCAGTGAGCACCACAGCCTGCACCAGAGGCTGGGCCAGTTATGTCTAGGGCGAGAACAGTGACGGTTGAAACAGTAACGACTGTTCTTTTCAGACGTAGCAAGTTTGTAGATGAGCTTAGCAGCACTATCAGGCCACATGCAGAGCCTTGTGATCTTTGCTCTTGTACCAGAATGAAGAGAAACCATCAAAAATGTAATTTCTAAGTGATATGAGCACTCAAAAGCAGGACACTGCAAGAGACCACTTAAAGGCTGACATATCATTTGGATTAGTGGACAGGGACTAGAAGTCTCTTGGTGAAAGAGAAATTCCAGGTTCATAGGGCTACACAATAAAATTGGAAAGAATTTAGAGTCTGGCTCATTTCCATGAAATTGTGGTTTTTGACATCCCACATCTGCTACAAGTCTATGACCCCAGGTGCTGCTGTTTTCTCTGGACAGAAATATCCTGTGGCAACAAGGTTTTGCAGTTAGCAGTTGATTACTTTAGTTAGAAATACAAATATTTTTCATCTCCAATTCAAATGCTGACCAACCACAAGATTACAAACATATCTGACTGCATAAAAGCAATTTGTTTGACCCAGATAACTGCTAGGTAAAGACAAAATCTTCTCTCTCCCCTCTTTTTTTATTTTTATTTTTTTTTTTTTATTTTTAAGTGTTATTTACAATGTTGCAGGCTCTTTGCAGCACCCAGAGATACAAAATTTTGACAAAATTATGACAGTAAGAACTCCAATGCTTGACAGAGAAAAACAAAAGCCAAACAACTGATCCTGAGACATGCTAGTATTTAGCCAAAATCAAATCAAAACAAAAAAATCCTCTACCTAGGCTTTTAAAGATCACGCTTAAGAAACAAGCAGTTCAGATCTTACCTCTGTGTGATGCTTGGCTTGAAAAAATGCCTAAAAGATGTCTTGTACAATAACATTATGCACTGGAAGGTTCACAGGGGGGTTCAGATAGAAAGAGTTATTACTGGCATTCAGTGAACAACACTGTTTCTTTACCTTCTGTTTTCCCTCCAGTCAGTATCTTCACAGTTGCTGCCTGCTCACTGTTGCTTTAGGAGTATTCTTCACTCAGTTCCCAGTGGAGCATCTGATATTTTTCCAAGAAAAGCTTTTGAGACTCTGAACGAGCAGTTCTTTCAGTACAATCCTTGTGCCCAGCAACTTTCTACATAAAAGCCCTCATTATGAATTTTGAGTCAGTGGGGTTTTCTTAGTCAGCGTGTGATCAGGCTTTCTTGCGCTACAACATTTATCCCTTATAGATGGCATGAAGCCGTAAAGCACATCCAAATACTGAGCAGGCTAGTGACCACAATAGCAAAACTAAAACAAAATCACATTAATTTTTTTTATTTGTAATTGGAAACTCTGTAATCCTCTCCTTTAGCTGCCATCTCATTAACATATTTGTTCAAAAGCCTTTTCTCTGCTTCATTACATAATTCGTGTTACAGTATCTCCCGCCAAAAATACCAATTATTTCAGGTCTACATGGGTTATTGGACTTCTTTTTTTTCTTCTACTTTTATTTTTCCCAGAGAAAAATGGTATACAGAGAAGGGTTTTAAGGTTGGAGAATAAACCATACCAAATTGACAGCCTCCGAGTAACACCTAGAGTATCTTTAATATAGGACATTACATTACACAAATATTACTGAATTATTTTTCCTAATAGTTCTGCCAAGTAGAACTATTGTCCCTGTTCTACAGGCTGAGAAAGTCAATCCATCTCCTGTGATCCACTGACAGGCAGGGCCTGCTGCAACTGCAGCCTCTGATAGCAAGTCAGTCATTCCCATCCATGGCCACATCTGCCCAGGGCGCAGAGAGAAAGGGCAAAGCTAGTTAGTACAGGCCGGAGGCTTCAGCTTGCTCACACTGTCCTGAAGGGTTATGAGGGTCACTGGGGAAACAGTGGGGTCCAGGTGTCATCTGCGGCAAGTATGTGCAGCCCCTTGGTGGGACATATGGTGCAAGGACAGAGGAGGACTGCTAGGCTTCTCCCCAGTGGGGATGGTGGGTGATGACTCCCTCTCTGCCATAGCTGGCTTTCCTCATGGCATAGGCATTGCTCTCAGCAGGGCAGGCCAGCATCACCTCGGGGAGGCCAAGATACCATGACAGAGATGGAAGGCCAGACATTAGGATGACGGTGGCAGCGGAGGTGCAGCCAAAGTCCTGCAGCTGAGACTAGCATGGGCGGCTGAGATAACAATGGCCATGGTGACACTGCGAGCGGCGAGGCTGCCACAGGCCGAGCCGCCAGCGCGGCTGCTGCCTGGGCGCCTCTCTCACCACACTGCCTCTTGCAGGTGGCTTCATTCCTGGTCGTGCCTTATGGTGTGCCCTCTTCTCTCGTGCCTGCCTCTGCTGGAATACGATGCCACGGTTATGAGTAAAGCCTTAGTGCAGGTGAGTTCACAGCAGTGACCAGTCACCATGCACGGGTCTGACGGGTGGTGGTGCTAACTGTGACGCTGCCAGTGCGGGGTGCTGGCAGAAAGGGGCCAGGATTTAGAGGCTGCCCACAGCCTCCGAGGATCCATGAGAAAGAAGGGGTCCCATCACTACATGTACCTCAGAGCTGCAGGGCTGCATTTGGAGCTCACCTGCCCTTGGGAGCCTGTGGGCAGAGGGAGGATGCACCCCATATGCTGTGGGAGACACTGCTGCCTGAGCAAGCAGCCTCCTGCTCTAAAAGGAGAGTGGAAACACCTTCCTCTGTGGGCAGTTCCAGGGTACAAAACTGCCTTTCTGTTAAAGAAATCAGTTACTGTGATATTCCTCTCTTAAAGCTTTTTTGGCTGAGCAGTTGTTTGAGACCGACTTATTGCCACAGTCGCTTTCAGTTTTTTTTTTTTTTTTTTTTTTTTTCTTTAGACATCCTAGATCAACTACTAACTACTGTTCATCCGTCTTCTGCTCTTATCATCTTTAAAAAGAAATACTTTTTCCTAAACAGACCTAGGAAATGGGAACACACGTAGACACATTCTGGTAATGAACAAGATTACACAAGACTTCTGTGCTTTTTTTTTTTTTTTTTTCTCTTAGCTCTTGAAGAAAAAAACCTGAGAAGGCTAAAGAGAAAAAAAAAATGACGGAAGAGAACAAGTTTTGCAAAAATTGGTATGAGATCTGTCTCCATTCCTGGGGATTGTGATAGTCAAAAGTTTGCTAAGATTTAATATTAATATCCCTAATATTATATACATTTAATAGAGAGAGGGAGAGAAGACAAGAGGGGGCATGTGCTAGAAGCGATGTGTTAGGCTAGCTAACAAGTACTAAGCAACAAAATTGTAGTTATTTTCACATTTGAAAGATGCTGTTTTCTTATTTCCTGGGGAGAGGTTCTTGATCCTTGCATAGACTTCTCCCATGTTAGAGGAGGGAAAGTCCTTGTTCTCTTTTTATGTAATGTCACTGGGAGCAATTTCTCAAAGGACGGCAAAGGAGTCAGTGGACAGATAGTTTAGCAGACAGACAGCTTGTCTGTTGCTGCATCTGCAGCTAAGTGACAAAGCCTTAACTGCAAGCTTTCATCTACAAGGTATCCCAAATATGCAAAAGTTTTTGGGTAATTGTTCATCTCAGAAGAAAAGCCTGAAATAGGCTATGAGAGGTCACGTAGTCTGGTTTGTTTTAGCCAGTAGCTTGTAGGCCACTAGGCTACAAGCTTCCTTCTTATAGGAAGGAAGACTGTGAAACACAGCAATTAGAAACAGATTCAAATATAACAAGGTCAAACAATAGCAAGGAAGGAAATATTCTGAACTAAAATAAAATCAATAAATCTTAACCTGAATTTCATTCGATCAGAAAACCATCACTACACTTTGCCCAAGAGAGCCTGAAGATCTCTAAAAGATTATAGGGGATCTTTTAATTAAGAGTTGCTGAACACTGATAAGATTCCTAGGCAGAACCTGCTACCTAAAACATCTTTAGTTTGATGTTTCTCTAATGAGTTTTTAAAAACTCTCTGCTAACCCAGATTACATATTCCCCATAGGAAATCCTTCCCAGTGCTCATCCATCATCACCATGAGAAGCTTCTCCTAATGTCTAAAGCAGATTTCTTTGCTGCAACCTCCTCTGAGGAAATTCATTTATTGCTTACCTCCCTCTTTGGGGCTTTACTGCTGTGTCTGCTCTGTTTTGAGGCTGGGCTCTTTCTAATTACATGGCCTCTTTTTGAACCCACTGGGCATGGTGACAACATCTCTGTGCCTCTCGGCTCAGAGGCAGTGTTATGTGAACAGAGCAGGTCCTTGGGCTGGGTTACCTTATAATTGCCTCATTGGGAGCCAAAAGGTGTGAATATGGGGATGGTTCATGTGACGCACAGAAACGTCTCCATTTACAGAGAGGTGTCTCTCTTCTGAAGCTGTAAACGAGATAAGCAGCTTTAGCTCTTCCTGAAACAAAAGTTATACCAGGAGCCTCTAGCCATTGCCCTTTCCCTTTCAGAAGTGTAATATGTAATAATATGTAATAAGTAATATGGCGGAACCTCCATAACAGAGCCCACCCTCCTACTTGACTCATAGAGATGAATGAGAACCACAAATATATATCCACAGTTTTTAGGGACACACTGAGATCATGCACTCCATTTCTGTACTCTGCAGTAAACGAGATGTGTCTGCTGCCAATTTCTCCCTCCATGAGGCCCACTGCCTGCGGTTTCTCACTCTTTGTCCAGAATGTGATGAACCAATTGCCCGAAAGGATATAAAAGACCATCATGCAGAAGCACATAAGCAGGTGAGGTACACTCCACTTCTGTCAGATTTCTCTTGCAAATATTAAAAAGCTCTGCCAGCTCTGAAGTATGTTCCTGTGTACTTAGTACTTTAAGAATATTTGAACTCCTATAATTCTTTAGTCACAAAATCTGGTACCAATTTGAAGCCTGAATACAAAGACCCAATTTTTTATTCTGTTTTACTAATTTCCTTGATTTAGCAGTTCCTTTGATTTCACTTGCATAACAAAATACATAAATAGGTCTCTTGGCAAACAACAAACTAGCATGCCTCCTATATTGTTGCATCTATCATAATTTAGACTGAATATCAACCCTATACCTTAATTAAACCTCAGGTAAAATTTTAAATACTTTTTTAAATTTCACATTGGGATCTTTCAGAACTGGATCCCTGCATGGAATGACATCTTCCTGCAGACTCATCAGATATAGTTCTCAAAATCTCAACAACATGACTCAAATGTGATAAACAAACATTTACCAAAACTTTGTATGTTACTGTGATGAAAATAATTGTGAGCTCATCACAGCAGCTTGAGTTGACATTGCTATATGAAAGCACTGACTATCCTGTTGTGCTCCCAATGAACCACTGCACGCTACACTTGCAGGTCAGATGTGATCTTTGTCACCATAGTATGCAGCAGTACCAGCTGGAGTATCACAAGGTAAGTGCAGAGAATGAGCATCGTCATCCTGTAAGCTAACCCCTATGTCCAGCCACCAAGAGTCATGCTAACATGAGCAACAACAAAAATAAATCCCTCTCTCCTGTCCTGGACCCTCATCAGAGAAACTTCCCAACAGTAGCACTGTTTTGGTATTTGCCTAATCTCCTATAAACACGCATATTTTGTGGTGGTTATTCATGCAGCCTGCTATGATATCCTATTTTAAGAAATAACCTATTCCTTTCTCATCCTTGGCATGTCAGGCTGCTCTTCTTTGCAAATTTCCCAAAGACATTTCTGTCCTACTCACACTACCTGCTTTTCCAAAAAGGAAGTTAGGCAAAATGAAAATCCTTCCTTACACAAGAAGCTGGCATAGGAGCTATCAAGGGCGAGCTGGCAGCAAGGCAATTGAAGAAGAGACACCCAAAGGAACTGGCTGCAGCTGAAAACTGAGAGCAGCCTGCCCCCCTCTATAACATTTCAGAGAACCAAAGCAGTGACCACAACAAGTTTCACCTGCTTCTGGTAGCCATGTATTGGGATTTCCTAGGTGAGCTTGTGCCCTCTTGCTGTCCTATACATAACAACACATCTTCACTGCTGTTGATTCCCCTTTTGCCTGATATTGCCCACATTCACCTAATTTAAAGCTAGCCTAAATAGGCCAAATCCATGCTTCTATTTGGCTGTGCAGATACTTTCTTAAACAGTGATTAATTCCTCTTATCTAGTCTTTTACTATTGATGGATAGTTCAGACTAATTTCCTCTGTTCATGTGCAGACCCAGGAATGCCATGAACGATCAATGAAATGCAGCATCTGCGAGCTGGAAATGCCCTTCAACAAGTTGCAGGAACACCTGAACAGCTGTGCCAGCCGAACAGAGTGGTGTTGGGAATGCAACAAATATGTCATGTACAAAGATCAGAACAAACACAAAGATATTTGCCTGAAAAGCAATCTGTCCAACCACAAGGAAGTTGTTGCTCTTGCCAGCCAGGAAACTTCAAAACCCAACACTGACCCTTCTCAACCTTCTTCCTCTCTGTCTCCCTCTTCCAATTCTGAGAATGCAATGGCATGGAAAGATGTCTGTCTCAAAAGGAAAGAAAGAGACCAGCCATTGACCTCCAAAACCTTGCTCAAACCTCCAAAGAAGAAAAAGAAAGTTGTTTTTCCTTCTTCCACAAGGAGTGGGCTTTCCACATCACCTCAAGCTCTTAAAGACACTCTGTGTTATGATATGATGGTCACCTGTGCCCACTGCAACATTCTCCTACCACTTTCAACCCTCCAAACACATGAGGTGAGCAGTGACACTTTGGGCTTTTTCTCTTATGTGCTTAAATAAGGGGCATACCTACCTGGTCACTACACATCGTCTGAAGTCCCAAGGCCTATTCCAGAGCTACATATGAAATGCTGGCTGTATGTGTATCTACTCCATAACGCATGGAATTGTCTAATTCTGTTAGCTATTTATGCTCAGATCCACAAAGACTAGCTTCATTGCCTACAACCTGCCATAGAGTTAGGAAAAAGTAACATGAATTTTAAGGTCAAATCCTGGAAAATCGTTGGCACTCTCCTTATTTTCTATAGGCTGATAGTGTTCTTTCAAAAAGATATTATGAGTCTATTCTCTGTCACAGAGATGCAGCTTTAGAGAACTTACAGTCCCACCACAGGGGCTCAGTCACCCCCTACTGAATATAATTGCATGCTGAGTATAATATTCATCTCTCCTCTAATACGATTGTTATTTTCCAGGTCAAGTGTCTACATTTGACAACTTTACAAAATACTAGGATGAAGCCAAAATCAAGTGATGGAAAAGAAGGTACTGCAGAAATTGTGAAATGTAGAGTAGAATTTGTTGTCCATGATTATTCCATACTGGGCAAACTGGAATAGTGCAACAATATTTTGCAGATGAAGTATATCTGTAAAAGTTAACATTTAGAATACCAGAATATTGTAAGGCTCTTTGGTATTCCAACACACTGGTTCCCAGGAGGTAGTTGGGAAGACTCAATACATAGATTTTGTAACAGAAGAGTGAAAAGAAGGCTAGACTTTCCACTTGATTAGAACTCAAACAAAAATAAGTACATAGTAATTACATGGATTATTTGACTTGCATTATGATTCTTCAGGCTATTCTACTTAGTATGTCAGTCTCTATGTCATCATAGAGACAGGATGACTGCAAAACTGTGAATATCTCTTTAAAAAGACTGATAATTGGGTTTTGTTTGTTTTACAGAAGGCTCCTTCTAGACACTTGTGCTTAAATTTGGGAACAGAGATGCAACTCCAGAACGAAGCTTCAGTTCATCCTTAACAAAAGGGACTGAAATTGCACTAGCTCTACTGACACAAATAAAAGTTACTCATTACTCTGGATGAAGAATAGAAAGTGGTTTCAAATTTTATTCTTTGTTAAGAGAGGCCTTTAACAGATTTCACCAGAAAAGTGGTTTTTTTTCAGAATGAATGAAAGATGAGGTAAAGAGTCTTGGATCAGAGGAGGTGGAGGGGGGAAACTCAGCAACTGACAACAGCGTTTCCCACCTGGACACCCAGACTTTAAAGATATCCTGTCAGGGCTGGCCACGTGCTCAGATGGGGCTGCCGTGGTGTCAGCTCGCCAATGCTCATGGATGGAGGTGGACACAAGCGTTCCATATGCATCCATGGGTGGCAGGATGGGAGAATGGCAGCACCTTCAGAGTCCCAGGAAAAGCCCAAGGTCACCGTGAGGGGCTCGCACTGGGGGATGCAGAGGAGGATGACAGAGTGCTGTGGTGCAGCCCTGCCTCTTCATGCGAGTGTTTTATTTCCCCACGTAGTGTCTGTTCACAGGAGTGTTCATTTCCCATTGTTGCTGAGCTGTCCTCACTGCAGTCTCCCTTCAGAGCATCAGTCTTTCATCCTCCAGCATTGAGCTCCCCCAGCTGGACATGAGATGGAAAGATGCCTCTCTGCTTCACCTGTGCTTAACATTCCCTTTGCAATTAGTTCTCACTGGTTTACTTACATTTGTGGTTTACATTTTGACTCTGTTTAATAAAAAAAATTCTGTTCTTCTGTTCTGCCGGTGAGCTTATGCAGGCTGAAGGCACATAGGAAAGGCTGTCTCCTTTGCTTTTCAGTCATCCATTATAATTTAAAATGCAGATATATCTACTCTGTGCTCTCGCACAGCTAGTATGGATTATTTAATTTTTTCTACTTCCAACTGTAATAGTAATATAAAATGCCTAATTAGCTAGTTTGTTAAAAACAAACACCAATTTCTAGTTCGTTTTAGATGAATCTTGCCAATCTGTCCCTTTGCGAAATAATCTGTTTGATTTAATCTTAGCCACACATCAGTGGTCTGCACACAATTTGCAAACAGGCTGTAGGGATCTGCAGGCAGCATTTGCTCAGGCAGAGCTGTGCCTCATCAGTGTTCCAACCAGGGGGAGAGACGAATGTGTCCAAGCTGAGGAGGTGCAGAGGCCAGGACACTCTTGCTGGTGGCTTGGCCATGCTCTTGGTAACAGCACTGGAGCTCACCAAGGGCTGCAGGGATGATCAGAGGCAATTTTGGTGAAGTTCTCTGCATATATTTTTTATTTGTTATCTCTGTGTGTGTGTGAATATAGATACGTCTATAGGAGAAGGTCGACAGTGTTGCTTAGGGCTCACAACGATGCTGCGGAACGGCTCCTTTTCTCAACCTACGTGGTGGCCATGAGTCTATCACTGGCTGTGGGAAGGCAAATCCCACTAAGGGCCAATGTGTTTTGTTGGGGAGAGTTCAGCTGTACAATCCATTTGACTTATGACAGTTGGGAGCTGGGACATTGTGCAGGCTGATTTCACAGTTTTTCTCCCCTTTCCCGAGTCAAAAGCAGCAGCAGAAGGCTGTGAACAGTTTATGGCATTACAGCACTTAAGGGCCTTAAGTGTTGGGTTTCTCAATTCTTTTTAGAAAGGCTACAGATATAACTGTGAGCAGAAATGGTCTAAATCAGCAAAAAGGCTTCCCACCTTCCTATGAGTTACCTTTGTCATCCCTAATGGAAAAACTTCAGGGCTTAGTCTTCAACTTCCTGCTCAATCTGCATTTCTTTTTGTCTCACCACAGTAATTAATTTATAAGCTGAGAAGAGACAGGTAATGTTTATTATGGAGATGATATCCTTGAACAAGCTTCCTAAAATAACCTCCATGGGTTTGCAAGGAACCTTACATTTGATAATTAATTATGCACACTTACTTTAACATATCTTTAGGTAATCAGAACAAAAGAAGCAAGTTGTCTTTGTTAATTATCATGAAAATTTTCTTATAAATATCATAATTATGCATATTACTGTGTCTGCTGTCACTCATGTCTGGAATAGCTTTAGGCAGTTATTTTCCTTCCATTGTCATCATAAGAAAGGGCTGTTGAAAAGAACAGAGCTAAGGTTGGAGGCTCCACAGATTCATTTCAGAACATGTTATTCTTCTTGTGACTTTATGCTGTTTGGCTGTTGTAGGGTCTGCTATGTTATGCTTGTCCTAGCTGTGTTATCTCATCTTTGCGAGGTCGTGGTGTCCCTGGGACTAGGGCTGTGCCATGCTCCCTTCCTGTGGTCCTTGATAGGAGCTAGATGCTCACGTCAGGCACACTCTACAGACATGGTGCTTCCAAGACCAAACAAGCACTGTCTAGCAGGCAAAGCTCTGATTTTTTATTTTATTTTTTTGCAGAACAACAGTCTTGGTTTCTGGTGGGTGAGTTCCCATCTGTAGCTTCATGAATGAAACCAGACTGGCCAATGGGCTGCAGATGCTGTTTTGGTGCTTTCTGTCCTGAAATGGGCAACTAACCAGGCTGATGTGCAGGTAAACCAGGCCATTTTAAACTTGCTTTTGAAACGTTTGTTGAGAGCTCTTCCCTTTATCTTTGAGGTAACAATTTATCTAACTCCAGGTAAGAGTTTGGCTACTAAGCTTTCATAAACCATGCTCACAGACCAAGCGTTGCAGCTGATAGAGTCACAAATCCAAAGGTCTGCTGGCCAGTTCTTGACAGCTGGGAGAGTGTGACAGAACTAATTATGGTCTTGGATTAAACTTTCTGGCACCGCAGGTGGCAAGCGCTTTGCTCTATGGTAAAAACCTCCCCAGAACAGACTAGTTCAGACTTTGGCCGTCATTTCTTCGCTAGCAGAAAGTTGATAAAGGAAATTTCCATTAAAATAATTAGACAAAGTTGAAAACTCCACTTTATAGATACTCTTTATAATACAGAGAATGTCTTTGAATCTCCACAGCTTGACATTCACCAGAGGTCACTAACATATCATTAAACACCTATGTAGGTGCTGCTAATACACATTTTATGCTCTGTCTAGTACTGAAAATATTAAATGTGTCTGATGCCTGCTTACAGACATAACTAAGGATCAAAACCTTGCTTTTGTCCGTGCCTCCGAGACCCCATTTTCTACGGTGCAGACAAAAAATTAAACAACAAATTCTCCTTCACTAACATACATCCCCTGTCTTGCTTGGGTAGCATGCAGGAGTGCAAGGCTTTCATCAGCTGGGATGAGGGATGAAAAACAGCTTTTCAGCTCATGCTAAAAGCTCTTGATACACATGCTCGAAGTCGGAGCTATGTTAGTAATGATAAAAGTCTCAGCTGCTTACTGAGTTAGCAGAAACAAAGCATAACAAAAGCCAAGAGTCAAAAGTCTCACAGAAGTGCAATCTTTCTGTGCAACAACAGGCAGAGTCGGTGCTTTGGTTCCCTGGCCCAGCCAAACCAGGGCTTGCAGCCCTGTGCACGCTCGTGGAGGAGCGTCCATGTAAGGCCCGTGAGCAGATGCCGCCTCCTCTGCCTAGCGAGCACAGTCAGGAGGAGGAACGTACCTGATTCCTGTTATTCACAGTGCAGTCCCAGCCGCAGTATCTGCATTCCTAAGGCTAGTTTGAGGACAGAGTGCCAAGAAACCAGCAGAAGAGTGATGCGATGGCAGGGCTGGGACCTGCAGCTACTTGTTGTGAATTCGGACTTTGTTGTGCTGGGCTCTTCCTCCTGATGGATCTAGATTTTAACTATTCTCACCCCAAAACAAAGAAACTAACGAATAAAACACATAAATAAAATATTTAAATTTCTATGGATCCTTGTGAACTGAAATGACCATTTTTCAAACAAATAAAGTATCAGCCAAGATTTCACTGCAATGCTACTATGCTCAAGTGAATAATGTGGGAAATATTATTTGTGATAATTAAATGCCTATGCTAATTTACAAAAACATGATTCTTTTATACATAGCTTAAGACGACTTTGATAAATTTGCTCACTGTATGCTATCAATTCAGAGAAGACAAGAGCCATTTGATTATGAAGATTATCATAAATAAACAATGAGACAGGACTTCTAGATTTATGGCTTAATATTGTAATTAGGTTTTGCTAAAGAAAAAGAAGAAGCTTTTGATAGAGTAAACTTATAGTTATTTGTGTACACAAAGGAGATGCAGCATATTGTAAAGTGCTTGTAAACTGCCTGCCAGTCCAGGAATATTTATTTATGTGGAAATTGCGTTCAAAGCAAAACTTTCTGGAGAGACATGCAAATTAATAAAAAATCAGCTGGAGCTCAGCCATGTAGCACCATGCTGCAGGGAATCTGTGTGGGGATTCACTGCCTGGATGGAGCTGGAATTGGCGATGGTAATAGGGATGGTAACACGGACAGGGACATGGCTGGGAAGGGACACGAGACACTGGCTGGGAGCTGGCCTCCCAAGAACTGGTGTTGGTCCGTTCCTCAGGCATCAGGGAAGTAATACTGCTTGGGATTTGCACGTGGAAGGAAGGTAGGTATCTCTGTGGCTGATAGGGAACTATTAAACTGAATGCTTATGCATATGCATCATATAATGAAAATGTTTTATCAGACTGTCTTTTTGAATCTAATGGATTATTATTTTTTCACTTAAGCAAAACATATGTTATTTGGGTCATTAATATCTAGGCACATTACTAATCTGCTATCAAAAGAGAAAAACAGAATTCCCAAAGAAAGATTAATATTAACTTTAAGGCGATTCATCAATGAGTAATGACCCACTGAATCCATTACATCTATCACTTTACTGGAGCATGGATTCAAAAGCACGAGTTAGATAAATAGATGGTGCTGTTTGAATATGTTCAAGAGAAAATGAAAAGGATTTTTAAAAGGCCTCCTCTGAAATCACTTTAAACTGAAAATCCCACAGCAAAACTCCTCTCCTTTACAGCAGGAATCAGATGATCTGCAGGTCTGCCATGGTGCACTTTATTGGCCCTAGCAGGTAGGTGACAGAGATTTGGGGATGGGCAGGTTTTTAAGCCTGATCTGTTCAGTCTGTCCTGTGTTTGGTGATGGAGGCACTGAAGAGCTTGCTGCTGCGCCCAGGTCTTCATGCTGCGGGTTGTGAGACGGCTCTGTGGCGGCAGCGCCTGTGGGCTGAGCGCTGGGGTAGGGCTGTGGTGCGGGAGGCACTCGGTGCTGAGAGGCTGGGACACGAGGCAGCGCAGGGATGCCCTGCTCATGCCGTGCAGGGTCTGCAGAGTGGTGCGGGGCTGTGTCAGCAGACCGGGTGCCAGGGGGCCCCTGGGGCTGCGTTGTCCGCATTTTGTCAGACCATCTTTCTCTTAACCCAGCAGGCACCAGGTACAGCTTGTCCTCCTGAGCTCACACTGACATCTCCCTTTGCAACGTGCCAGGAGGAGTTAGTGTCCACTACGTCCTGTCCTGTCACAAGGCTTTAAATCCTTCTTTATGGATTTCTGTGCAATTACAACCTGCTGGGGAGCTCGGGAAAGGAAGAATCTGGCAAATATGCTGTAATCTGTGACTAAGATGAATGAAGAAATAGAGCTTTCCTCCTTTATGAATTTTAATAAGGATATAATTTGTAATAAAAAGTTTCCTCTATAATAAAAGTCCTGCCCTAGCTTTCATGAGAGAGTAATGTTTCAGGAACATTCTGTCTCTCCAGAAATTTGCATGTGACAGTAATGTTGAGGTGTCCATCTTAGTCTTAGGATGGGATCAGAGCCCTTTTCCAGGGAAAGGCAGTGTGGGAGCGGCTGGAAACAAGTACAGCACAGGCAGAGAGCCCAGAATGCCATGACTTGGTGTAACGCGACAGGCAAACAGCTGTGGCAGGAGGGCAGTGGTGTCAGCCTGGCTGCTGTCCTGTCCTGGGACAGCTTTTCACGTCTTCTCAAGTGGGACTTGGCTAATGGCAAGTTCGCCTCTCCAGGGTTCATCTGATGCTCATCAGTGCACGTCTGGACATCTGGTGCAAAGGATGGGAGCAACTCGTACAGCTGAATCACAGCCCCAATGCAACGGAGACCCAACACCTTTTGGTGAGAGAGGGAGGATTATAAAGGAATGAGGAACCATCAGAAAGGACTTTGAAAAATGTCCTTTATAGCTGGATACAAGGGAAGCTCCTCAGAGCAAATCCCTGCAAAACTTCAGTATTTCTTAGAGGCTGAACAAAAGCCATTACAGTTTGATGGTTATTGTATTTTACAAAGGTTATTTCCAAACACTTGACTAACACCTGGGGAGAAAATATATGCCTTTTGGTTGACTAGCACCTGAGTGCTTCCTTCCAGAGGATGTACAGCTCCAGCGTAATGAATACAGCAATCTGCAGGTGCTATGAGGAAAGCACAAACATTATTGTTAGGATTAAACTGTGAAGGTTAAATGAATCATTTGGGAGGGCTGAAGCGTACTAGTATTAGACCTGCTGGGGAGCACAGAGGGAGGAAAATGCCTTTGTGGATTCTCTCTGTCTTTTTGATAGCTTTTATTTTCCCCAAATAGGTGCTTTGATTTATGCACTATGTTACTTTCTTACTCCTTGCAAAGAACAGGGTGCTGTGTTGCGCATTTCCTTGAAGGCTGGTGTTTTCCACAGCCCCATGGAGGGGTGACATGAAACAGGGGTGTTTGGTTGTCCGCCTCAGGGCAGGACAACCTGCCCCTGGCTGGATCCAATATGGGATTTCAAGCGGAAGGGTCTGCTCAGCCCCATTGAAAACATGAGGAATCCCCCTCTTTGCCCGAGCAAAGGCTGTAGTGTATTCCTGACTGGATTTCCAATGCCTTTGCTCCACTGGCCTGCTGGGCAGCTATGGGGAAAGGATCTTCCTGCTCATCCTCTGCTTTCCCAGTGGTAAAACGGAGATAACGAGACTCTGTTGGTGCTTAGGGATGTATAAGAAAAGCAATATAAAAGAACAGCGTATTGTGAGATACATGGTTCCACCATGTCATGCAATAGGGAAAACAGAGCTACTAAATGTTCTTACAGATGTTTCACAGATTTCCCTGAATTCAGACTTATCTTCAACAGAGGAATTGGTTATTTCACAAGCATGAGTTGCACTCCAGTGCCCAGTTGTGGGCCCAAGAAGTAATTGGATTTGCTTACTTTCCTTTTGAGTCCTTAGACATAGATCATTGCAAGGGGAAGTGGATTTTATCAGAATCAAGAACACAGTTCTACTTGCTTCAATTAACAGTTGTTTCACTGATCACACCTCATAGTAATATCTGAAGAAATCAGCTCTTCCTTCTCAGTTACACTGCTGTCATCAGCAGGGAAACTGAAGCTATGGGAAGCTGCTCCGTTTTGGGTGCCATGGGCAGAGACCATATGAGCAGAGAGGGGAAGGAAAAATCCTATCTGCTCTAAAACTGCTGGCCCACATACTCATTGCAGACTGCGTTTGAAAGCAAAACCATGGAGACTGTCTGCTTGCTTTTCAGCATGCATTTCGTCCTCTGCTGCCAACTGGCTCCCTGCAGAGTTACAAACTGTAATCTTCAAATTAGCTGGAAAAAAAGTGCCGCACTACAAAAAATGCTATTAAAATGGAAATATGTTCAGGTTCTGTTTTCTGTAAATCAGGTTTCTGTCATCTGAAGTCTAAGGTCTGCCTTGCCCTCTTAAAGAGATACATGTCAGTGTTTGCCACTGTATTCCAGTAAGTAAAAAATATTCAGAATGTTACAGGAGGCTACTGCACTGAGAAATGTCTTTTTTTTTCAATCATTCCCTCTCTTCCCGGTGTTGAACAGTCTTGCGTCTCTCTCCCTATCTGGAATTTTTGTCTACTCCCAATACAAGGAAAAAGCTGTAAATCCAATTAAGCCTTTGCTCCATATATTCATTCTTTTCTGTGTGGTTTTTTTTAAAGCCTTTCCAAGACCTCAGATTATGCTAGGAAAAAACTATGTGGGGTTTATGCTTGTCATTTCTTAACCTTGGATCCATTTCTTCGTTATTTAAGTGTTGCAAATGAATGACTCTTCCTTCTATAAGCGAGTCCTCCACAGACCATAGCTCCTTGTTGTTTGACTCCATCAAGACATCATTGGTGGTGGGAGTGGGACCTGGGCATCTTTCCATGGGAAAAGGTGCTGCAGCATGCAGGAAATGTGCATCTTGTTGAGACTAGAGCCAGGTTACTTCTGAAAGGCTGCAGCAAGTCCTTAAACTCTAGCAGCTCTGAGGATTTCAGGCAGGAAATCCCACGTCACTGGCCACAGCCGAGCCATCCTGGGATGAGTTTTACTGCCCAGCCCGTCTCGTGTGCCTCCGACAGGATGAGGGCTGCTGAGATGGGACAAACCAGCCTTGCCAATGGCCTTGGGAATGAGGCTGGACAGCGATGGCAGGGTGTTACAGTACGCAGATCTGAAGTGACTGTTTGGAAGTGGGAAGAAAGCACAGGAACCAGAAAATGGCAGGGAGCAGCAATTGCAAGGTGGAACTGTCTGCCCATCCATTCTGCCGGTGCAAGCTGACTTCAGAGGGTTCATTTACTAGGCCTAGAAGAGGCCTTGAGTACTTGTGTTCTTCTTCTTCATTATCCAGAAAATGTAAGATTTAAAAATAAATAAAACATTAAAAATCCTAGTTTTCCGTCTAGTTTTTTCGCATGGTGTTAAATAAAGCAGATACTTGTAGATGAGATAAAAAGCCATGACAGTGTGAGCAGAAAGAGTGGAGATAATTTGCATATAGTGACCACTTTTTTCTTTTTTTGCTGCTGAAGAGCTTAATTAAAATCTAGTAGAATCCAGAAGCAAAGCTGCAAACATAAAGGGCAGTGCTGATTCCCATTGCATGTCTGATTTAATCAGTTTGGCCTCTGAGGAAGTTGGCCCAGTACAAATATCCCTAAAGCATTTTTCTTTATAATTTAAATGATGTTTTGGAGCAAAATGAAAGCAGGAATTTTGCACCATCTGTGCAGAGTAAATCAAAGCTACTCAGAATGCCCCTGATCCTGCCCTCAGAAGAAACTGCCATATTGACTGGGGTCTGCTGGTGGCGTTAGCTGTGTCTTCTAAAGCAGTGGAGAAAATACAGAGACGGGTCATAGGCTAAAGGCAGCAAGGCCATAGAAAAACACTTCATTTCAGATCAGTAGAAATAATCTTCATTTCTTGACAGAACTAATACAGATGTCAACAGCTTTGCTGATGGCCCATGGAGCTACTTCATCCCTCATTTACTGTTTTCTTTCTTTTGTTCTCTTTTGAAAGTTAAGTGATTGCTCTTTTATGTAACTTCCAGGTGCTGGTAGGTCCTGGAAGCTCGACCAAGTGAGAAAGGGTTGGGAAGGGACAGTGTGTGGAGTGCATCTACCTTCCTGCAACAGCTGAGGGGGAAGCAAAGCAATATGTCTCTATTATGAATGCACAACATTTTATGGGATTTCCAGCAAGTAGAGAGGGAAAAATACAGATAGTCATTCTTATCATTCAGTTAGGATATTCATGTGTACAGCATCTGATGTGACTGCTGTGAGGTAGGCTGCAGCCAAGGGAATGCAGCTGCTTACTAGCACCTGGAAAAGTGATAACAAAGGACTAGATCAAAGAATCTAGGAAAATAAATTTTGCTAGAACATTAAAAAGCATTAGCATGCTGTTAGAACAACTTAAATCAGAAGAAAGAGGAGTCACAGCAGGAAAATAGGACAGCACTGCGCGTCCATAATCATGTTAGCCCTGACTGGCTAATTGCATTAGGAAGCTGGAAGTCAGTGGAGCGCTCAAAGCACATGTCAGGGCTATTGGTGTTATTCAGTCCTCACTAGCTGTTTGCATGCAGAGTAATTTCATAACAGGAAGCCCTAATAATGAAGTATTTATTTTGTTTTTCACCCTAACCTGCACTTCATTTGCAGTTTGCCATTCAACACCTCCATCTGTGCTGAAAATTCTCTTTCTCTTCTGAAACTTTTTCAACGTGGCCAGAACACCCAGAGATGTTTCTCCTGTTCCCTCTGTAGCAGCCCCTGTCCTGGTTCCTGCACCCATACTGGTGACACACCGAGTGGTTTTGTTGCACCTTCCAGTTCTTTCTGACGTTCTCTGATGTTCTAGGGAGCTTCTAGTCTGATTGCAATGGGCTGCACTCAAGGATACAGACAGACATGATGTGGCCCTTTAGGCCCAGTCCTAAGGAAGTCAGCACTGAAAGAGGCACTTGCGCACTTTGCTGAATCAAGGCCACAGAGCTCCACTTCTTGCATGGATAAGCTTTCAATAAAGGTTAATAGCAGCAGTAAATTGTTTTGATTAGCAGCAGACCGAGTAAATAGCAGGAAGGAAATGAAAGATACAATATTGGTCAGAGCAACACTTTTCTTTAGACTGTCTTTTTCATCCTTGAGTGCTTTATGAGGAGCTTGCACCTGGGTTAGTCACTACCCAGAAGAAAGAGGAGAGAGCAGACAGGCTTAGCAAAATGTGTAGGCAGTGTCATTAGCCTAGGCTTTGGATGCAGGTCTTGGGCTGTCCAAACTTCAGTTCACCAAGCATCTGGATTTCTTGATTTCCCAGTTTTATTTTGCCAGATGAATTTTTGTGCATATGTTATTTTAACGAGCTCCACTCTGCAATGTCCCTTAAGTCTTGGTATCTTCCTTGTATCAGACAAAACCTTCCTTGTGTCAAACAAACTAAGAAGATAAGCCAATATATGAATGCTGCAGTGTCCCTGATCATGGAAAAACTGTATTTGGGCCCTGTCATGACTTCTACTTGAAGCTGGTCAGAAACTCCCATTTCCGAAAATGATTCTTTTCTCATTTTTGGAAGTGTAACAAATGAACTACATTCACAAGAATGGTAGCTGCTCTTTCATGAAAAAATTTCTCTCTAGGCAGAGATCTTTACATATAAAAGTTAGACATGCAAAGATGTTTAAATGGAAACAGGAATGAGTGCTTGCAAACTAGAGGAGTGGTGATAAATTGTCAAAGCAGATGCCACTCACAGCGTATCAGCCTTTCTCTATCCTTTTTTTCAGTATTTACGTAATCTTCACGACACACACACACCTTTGGCGTCTCAGAACAGACCAGTGTAAAATGGGACCTTGTAGTATTAGAATTCCTAGCTGCTCCAGGAGGCTGCAGGATTTCAATATGTTCTCCCATATGTTTTAACACTTTTGCTTTTCTTCCATCTGTTTCTGAGAAATGTGAAGTAATTTAATGATCTTTTCTAGGGTTATTAAACCAACAGCTGTTGTCATTAATAGAGGACATTCTTTACAGCAGCACACAAATTCCAGCGATAAATCAAGCCCTGCCACTCTCTGTTTCTTCTTAATGACTACAGCATTTGTACTGAAATTTAGGTTAGGAATATAGTAGGTCCTTAAACTATTATTTTATGCTCTAACTTTGGCATAAAAATAAGCGTGATTTTTTTTTTCTCTCCTTGTTCTTTCTGGGTAAAACAAAAAGTCTGAGGTTTCATTTCCATTTCCCTTCCTTCTCTCTCCTCCTTTTTTTTTGTTCTCCTCCTTTCTCCTGAGAAATGAGCCAAATAAACCAAAAATTGAAAAAGTTGCCCCAAAAAGTGTTTGGATCACCTTACAATGGAATAACTTTGGAATATAGCCATGTTTACATGACATTTATTTGCCAAAAAAAAAAAAAAAAAAAAAATCAACTTTTCCTGTTTCTTTTAAAGGGTCCTCTCAAATGCAAAATTGATGGTGACAATTATTATATTTGGAGCTTATTTTTGCCTCCAGTGACTTGTTGTCCTTCCTTGTCATGAAAACTGAAAACATATGCTTGGATACCCTTTAATTACAGGTATACATTTAATTAAAATAATCCCTGCACTGATATCATAAGCAGGGATGGGCAGGAGCTGAGTTTCTCTATCATGGCAGAAGATCTGGGCTGAAATTACCAACTTATGAGGGATTTACCAAATCCTCACAAGACGTGGATAATCAGGAGCTCAAATAATTAGCCTGGAAATGACTGGGCATAGTTAAATCTATATTTCTTATTAGCAATCAGCATTGCTTCCATAGCAGGAAAAGGAACATAAAAGACAGGATAAAATGAGAAGAGCAAGGGGGATGGCGGTGGAAATGTTTCTTTGTCTTAGGTAGTTCTTTCAGTAAACCTGCAGACCAATTCAAAGAAGCTATACTAACGATTTAAACTATATAGTTTCATTATAGGATGTCTATCCAAGGGGCTTCTGGCTGCACTAGAGATTTTTAATGATTATGGATCTATCTAGGGGCTTTATGCTGTCAATTACTGTTGCAGTATGACCCTTATGTGGGAAAAAGAAAGCAATAACTGAAATACAGTGGTCTGTCCAGAATCCCACGTACGTATTCATGTTTTCTGGGAAGCGAGGCAAGGCACAGCACGGCATGAGGAGGCACGGCACGTGTTGGGGAGGAGCGGGGAAGCAGGGCAGATGCGCCTCGTTGCTCGAGGCCGACTGGCCACAGCCGCGGCCTCGCAGCCTCCTGGAGCCCCCGGGCCGCCTCCTCGAGGCGTCTGCGGGCAGCGGCCGCGCGTGGGGGGGGGAGGGAAGCGGGCACGTGGCCTCACGAGGCGCCTGCGCGCGCGGGCTGGGGGGGGGGGGGGGGGCTCCCTCGTGACGCGACTGCGGCTGCGCGGGGAGGGCGGCTCCCTCGTAAGGCGGCTGCGCGGGGCGGTTCTCGTGTGGGGCGGCTGTTTCGTTGAGGCGTGGGAGGGTCAAGTTCGACGCGTCGCGGTTTGGTCCCGATGATGCGAGGGCGTGGGGGCTCCGGCCGAGGCAGCTCCAGCCGAGGCAGCTCCGGCGGGGAGGACGTGGACGCGGTGGGGCTCCAGATGAGGCGGCCTGCAGCGAGGTGTCCGCGGCCAGGTAGGTGCTCCCGGCTTGGGCTCCCCGGCTCGTTGGGCGGTGGCCGCTCGCACGGGGTCCTGCCTGCCGCCATCTTGGCGTGCCTCGTTGGGTGCCTCATTCCTCTGCGTGGCACCTCTGCGGCACTGGCTCCTGCTCGCTCTCCTTGATGCTGTGGAGCTCCCCAGGTGCTCCGTCTGCCTGGGCCTGGCCAAAACCGTTGGCTCCTGGGCCCTCTCCCTGGGCTGCTGCACCTCATCCCTTAGGGCCTCCTTGCCCTGATCTGTGTGTGGCCTCAACCGATGTGTCACCATCTCTGGCTCCAGGGGCTTTGGAGCTGAGCTCCAGCAGTACTGGGGAGATGACTGTGATTTGCCACACAAGAAGCGTTGTGGAGGCGATACAAGGTATGCTGCTGCTCTGCTCATCAGACCATCCGAATAAAAAAATACCCCCTTGGACTCCGTGTTGTTTTCTTAATAGAGCAAAAGCCACTTCCCCTGCTTCAGGTGGTGCCTGAGTGGGGATGCTGAAGAGGTGGCTGGGGAAAGTGCTGGCACCTGTGCGTGGGGCAGCCTCGGAGTAGAGCAGCAAGGGAGCTGTGGCCTGGCTGCTGCAGGGCTGCGTGCTGGGAGCAGAGTCGGTAGCGGGTTTGGGTGCCCTGTGCCCATGGGGCAGGGGTGGCTGCATGGTGCTGACCGTGGGCCTGGCCCTGCCACACTGCTCTGGGCAGAGGCCATGTGATGGCTGAGCTGCCGGGCAGTGTGAGCTGTGCCGGCCGCTGGTGCTGCAGACGCCAGAGCCTGGCACCGCTGAGGAGGAGCGCCGAGAGGTAGGGAGCCGTGAGTAATAATTACAGCTAATGCCGCGGGAGATGTTCATGGTCCTGTATCTCACGTGTGTGTAACTTGTTCTTTTAGTCCTTCCTACAAAAATGTTTTCACTGTTTAACACCACCATCAATTGTATTATGACAGATAAGAGCACGTGTCTGTCTTTCAAAAACAAGTCTGTAGTATTAAACTTTTTGCTTTTTTCCTGAAAGTGTAGCAGCCTGAGCCTTGCAGGTAAGTCTGTTTTTTGCCACAAAATTTGCCACAAAATTATTTGTATTGTTACCTTGTCTTTTATGTAACCTATGTAGTTGCAAGCTGTTAGTCTGACCTCACCAGTCTTGACTTAAGGTTAGATTATTTTTTGGAATATTTCTCTTCATCATGTTTTTGTGGCCTCCAATGTTTCACCTTTGGGTTCTCCACAGTCTTTTTTAGAACTGCAGTGAGCAAACTGAAAAGAGTATTGTAGCTGAGGTCTTGCTTGTGCTGAATAGCAAGTATTTATTTCCATATGGGTATGCTAGACTCCGTTTATGCATCCTGCTATGATAAACATACCATAAAATACTGCTGTTTTGCAGCAGTGTAATATTGTTGACTTTCACTTCATTTATCTGCAATAACTTGTAATTGCCTACAGAACTGCTATCTAGCCAGTTGTTTGTCATTCTATATTTATAGAGGTGGTTGTACCTACCTACGTATAGTATCTTATACTTGCCCTGCTAAATAACATTCTCTCTTTTCTTTCTACACTACACTTTCAATTTGCAAAGATTATTTAAATTTTAAGCCAGCCACCCAACATCGTAGCTGTACCTCGTAACTTAGTGTTGTCTGCATACTGAAACATCCAGTCATTCCATCATCCAGGCCATTAATAAAAACATAGTAGCCTGCATGAGGCCCGAGATGTCTCTATGTTTTGAAAATCAGTTACAGGTAAGCTGCTTGGCTTAAGTTTTCTGAACAGTTTGGCCTCCACTGTTTTTTTTCCCTAAGCCATATTTCTCCAGCTTGGTTTTGAGAATGTCCTATAAAACAGTGTCAAGAGTCTTACTAAAAATTTCTACCTTTCCTTACCCACAAGCCCTATTAACTTGACAGAGGAGGAAATTATTCCTAAGAATTTGAAGTTCTCTTCTTGACAAATATATTTTCATTGTTAGCTTGGTCAAGGCAGTTTGATTATTCTAATATTTTTTTCAGAAGTTGGAGTTGGGTTGAGGGGCTCACTCTCCGTTTTCAAGGATGGACGCTCTTTGCAGTATTCAGTTACCTGACTGGTCTCCATGACGTCTCAGGAATTATGGCTGATTACCCTGGGATTTCATCAGTTAAACTAGGATCACACTGAAATGCTTCCTATGCTGTTCTTCCTCTTTTGGAGACTGAAGTCTTGCACACTTAGATAATGATTAAACAGTGGCATCATTTAAAAACTTATTAGCTTGTCTTTTCTTTTGCAGTAGGTAATTTGTTCTGGTCTCTGTGGAATGGTATTTCACACTCCCAGGAACGCAGTTTGCTATCTACAGTTGACAGTTGCTCTGGGCTTAGGAATGGAAAGGGATGACTTTTATTTTTGCTTTTTGAAGAGTGGGGACAGGTCAGTCAGTTGTATTTATCTGTCTAAAGCGTGTAGTGGTGTTGAAGACTATTGTTTTTTGATCTGCTCTAATGTTATGTTGCCGGGGGTCTCCCTGCTGCTGTAGGAAGTATGATGGTTTGTATTGGAGGGGTGAGAGTTCTAGGTGGCCCTTTTCTTGTCCAGCTGCCTTGTAAGTTTTCAGAGCAACACATAGGCAGCTGCATCCCAGTGGCAATTGGGATATACAGCACTTTAGTACACAACTAATAATGTATGAGGTAACCAGCTTCACTGAAAAGGCCAGTAAGTTACCCTAATAAACAGGGCTCTTTTAGCCTATGGTTTGGCTTTGCTAGGTCTACAGTGGGTTCCTGTAATTGCTCTTAACTCATGTTTTCTCTGCTTTCTCAAATGAAGTTAGCAGGAAACCAGGAAGGTCTCTGACCAACCTAGAGTAACCTAGCAACAGGATAATATTTCAGAATTATTATTTTTCTTCTTGAGCTTCACGTCTGCTTAAGGAGCCATTCTGGGGCTGACACTTAAGCAATTTTTTATATTTCCTATTTATAAGATTCCTTTGAAACTGTGTCACTTTGAAACCATAGCTCCAACAGACGCACTTTTGTATAGATTTAACGCAGAGCTCTTAACACTGAGGCATAGCAGAGTGGTGTCTTCTAACAGAACTTAGCATAGCTGCATCGTATGGGGATACCTGCTGCTATGTGATAAAAGCTGTGCCCTGCTCTTGCTTTCCAGTGCCAAGGGCACGGGAGATTTCTGGCTACTTGGGCAGAAGTAGTTTGGGCTTATCTTAGGATATGTGTGCTAGAGTGTGGTTTGGTCCTGTCCTACGACAGCTGGCAGAACACCAAAGGCAATGCTCCTTGTTACAACTGAGAGCTGCAGTATCTTGTGTAACAGAATTACAGACACATCTTGTCTGTCTTTTCCCCCAGGGTGACCATTTTTCATTTTTGATTTTGAATACCAACTGTAAGTTGCAGTCAGCATTTGTTCTGTAGTAGTCAGTTGGAATTCTTTGGATAAATTAAGACCTCTGGCAATGTGCTGATATTATAGACTGCATAAAAATTGAATGTGTAAATAAAATTAGTGGAGAAAAAGTGATGAAATATATATATGAAATATACACCCTCTGGGACTCCCGTATCGGAGATTTCTCATCATAAGAAAGATGCTTTATTTTAAGCTCTTAGGCCTTAGTCAATAATCAAGTGAAGTAGTCATTGAACACTGATGGTTTTGCCTATTATGCACAAATGTCGATTTCCATTTCATACCTTATTATGAACCAGGTGCTAAATTGCATTTGGCTGCTTTCATAGGTCTAAGGAGTTCTTATGGCTATTCTTCATGTAATTAAACATTTATGCTCAATTAAATGAAAATCGTATAGCCAGATCATGCCGAGAGCTGCTACTTCCACTAAAATTCCACTCTTATACCACTAAGAGCTCTAAAACAGATATTCTACAATATTCAGGCATTTAGTTAACAAGCACAAGTTGTGCTTGTTTTTTATAAACTATAAATAATTATAAACTTAGGGAGGGAAACCAAGTATGCCATCACTTTACTTGGTATTATTTTTTGCTTAATTTACTGCAATTATATATTTTACTGAGTAAAGAAGAACTTAGTGAATACTCAGCTATGCATGAGTTAGAAGATATGTAGCCCAGAGAGTTCAGCTACCTCTTAGCTGCACAAAAATCTTACTTCATTGCTGCCTGTGTGTGTGTTCTTTTCCCAGCTATTGTATCTAAACTTTCCTGGTAGCTGTGATTCAGCTGAGACTGAAGTCTCAGTTGCAGCTGCCTCAGCCATGCTCTGCAAGGTATTTGGAGGCTTTCAGTTTGCATTTTGAGGCACTTTTCCCTCTGACTAATACAGTGTAGTCCTTATTAGTGACAGTAAAAGCACTTCCTCTGCTGTGGCAGAACGTCTTAAACTGTCATGATGACATTGAAAATAATGAGTTGAAATGAATAAACACCCACAGTCACAACAGCTTGCCTGCTAGATGGGAGAACAGTAGAGAGCTGGTTAGGAAAGAAGTCAGCTAAAGCACAGATAATGTGAAAGCAACCAGGGCTCTAACAACCTTATATTGTATGTTAGTTGGAAATTAATTGCGTTGTTCCACTTAGTGCTTGGAAAAACCCATTTGAGCGTCTCTGGGTTCTGGAGGCATGGAGGAAGGTAGCTGGGATGCCAGAGATCATAGGGATGGCCAAGATATTGTGGCCTGAGACTGGTACCTGCTGGCCCACCAAGATCCAGCCAGATTGTAGGTTTGTGTGCCCTGTGCTCAGATGGGCATGAAGACCTGCAAAGAGGGCAAGAATGCACCCGATTCGTTAGCACTACTTGAATTTTTGTCCCTGTAATGTGTCCCAGCCTGCTTAATCTGTGAGTTACTGTTTGAGTCACCCACTATGTGTGTTGACAGGTTCACGCTGTATTTACAAGTGTCTTGATGACTAAAGAGAGCCGATTACCACCTTTCTCAGAAAAGGGAGGCTTCCTTAGGGAGAGAGATTGTTGTGGCTGACCCTGCCCTGGCTGTGCTTTTGTGTGTAGCCCTGAAGCCTCTGGAGGGCACTCTGAAAGCCACTTTTTAGTCTGTTTCAGTTTTATTTCTAGTTCTTGTTTTAGCCAAATGTGATGTTTCTGGAAACATTTCCTTGATTCTTTAGTATAATGTCTGTGTCTGGGGAGTATTTGGAACTACATTCCCAAAGACTTCAAAAAAAATGATGCTTGTGTGTTTCTTTTTTTTTTTTTTTTTTTTGGTTGAACATGGTGGGGAGAGGGAAGAGAGTTATGTTAGGGAATAGGAAATGAAGCATGAAGGAAAAACTTCAGTGCACACACCTGCAGAGGACAACTTAAGAAAAAAGGTTATGTTCTTGGAAGCAAGTCCAAGCAAGTTATTTCTGGAAGTATGGGGTCTTTATCTATCTTTAGATCAATAAAGCCTGTGTTACTAAGTAAATAAACTGCTAATGCATGGGTAGACGAGACCGTTATTAGTATAGCATGGAGGAGAAATGAAAGTCTGGAGGACAAGCAGTAAAAACTTAAGGCAGTTGCTTTGAAAACCTAAATCAGCATGACTTTAATTTCAGTAAGCAAACCTCATCAATCTTCCTGCTTTTAGGTGGTTTTCTAAGCTGACTAATTTATCTTTGCAAATCTCTTCCTATGTTTCAGGAGACTTCTGAGTTTCATAAAATGCTTTATTCAAAATAATATATGGTGTTTTCAGGGCTTTTTGGACCTTCAGTGTGATACAAAGCCTGTTGAAGTAATTAGCTGCTTTTGAATCAGAGTACTAAGCTGGTGACTGCAGTGATCTATTCCAAATGCTAATGTTTGCAGGATGGTGGGTGAAGGTAAAGCTGAAAACCTACCTGCTACACCTTATTGGGGAAGATAATGCTGTCCTGCAAGAACAATGCCCCTGACTCCATAACCTGCTTGCAGGTGTATTTAATGCACTTATTCTTGTTAGTATGCTTATAAATCCATCCATGACTGCTTGCGAAATTCTACTTTTCAGCTTTTTATTATTTCCTAAACAGTATACTTGTGACAGGTTTAAGTTCTGGTATTGATGACTAAAGTTTGCTCCTTGTTTTTGCACCGGTAGATGGCAGAGGCACTGCGGAGAAGAATAAGGGAGATGTAGGAGGTGGATTTGCATCTGCATAGACTGCCTTCATTGCAGAACTGCCCTGTACAGGTTCTGCCTGATGCATGGACATCAGCTACCAGAGAGCCTGTGAGAAGTCATTCAGTGGTACTCTCAAGACAGTTTCTGGTGTTTACGAACACTAGTGTAGACACATTAGCATATACCTGCAGTTTAGAACTCGACTGCTGGGCAGTCCGGTTGCATACATTTATGCTGCAGTGTGGTGTGTGTACCCGCTTGTCCTGCAGATGACAGAAAAGCTCATCTGCAAAACTTACATAAAGTCCTAAGTGCTAAGCTCTGCTGTGCAGAATAGCTTATTACTAGCTCCTGAGCTTGTTAGTTTAGATTTTATCCAAAACTGGTTGATACCGTATTGCGTTTACTCTGTGAATATGGAGAAGTGCCTTTAGCTGAATTGGCTGTTTCCAACTTTCTCAAAAACAAAGGATCCCCTGAGGTAATACGTCTAAGAAAAGTTCAGACTTTGAAACAAACAGCATTTGAAAACCATGACAAAAAATTAATCTGAGGTGGGAGAGGGAAATCATTTTTTGGCACTTAGTAGCCTTTGAATGCCCATTGGATCTTAGCCTCAGTGTTTTTTTTTGTCCTGAAATGTTTCATGTTGCCTTGCTGTGGGGTTGGGGGGGAGTATCAGCTGAACTTTGGGAGAGTGCTGCAACTTACTTTCCCAAAGATGGAAGGACAAAGAGAGAGCATGCAATTAAACTGCTCCTCCAGAGGAGGCTTTACAAGGATTTGCATGAAAAATAAGCTAGAAATGAAAAGCAAATGAAAGTGAACAATTGTATCAGGAAAACAAGCTGGTCTAGTCGTAGGAAAGATTGAGAGGATCTTGGGACAGCAGCTGTCTTGGATGCAAGTGACCCTCGGATGCAGAATCTGGGAAGGTAGCCTATGTCTAACAATTTGCCTGTTCATGATGTTGTTTGCACCTGCGCTATTGCAGGTGCTGGAAGAAGGCTATGGCAAGGCAAGGATATCTTTTTTGAAAGATAAGTAATTTGTCTGAGAACAAATCACAAATGATGCCGAATGAGATATGGGACTAACTTGGGCTCTAGTTTTGGAGTCAGGCCTCTTAAAGCATCGTGAGCCTGAGCTTTCCTCCTAGATGCATTCAGAACTTAATTATGGAAAGATGACTGTATCATCCTTGCACCTGAGAGGTGAGACTGCACTGTTTGTCTCATGTCCACCTGAAGATTTACTTTGAAACCCTCACACCTCATATAATAGCTTGACCACGTGCTAAATGTGTGGGACCAAAGAGATGTTTAAAAATTGCAGCTACTCTTAAAATTTGGGCAATAAATTCTGTAGGCCTGGGGAACGTGATTAGCGTCTAGGTATCTGTATGATCATGTCACACCTCTGATCTAGAGCTAATGGCTCACAGTGCATAATGGCATCTCAGTAGTATGGGATAGCCCCCGAACTGGCAGAGTTAAGTGTTACCTTGTCATATAAGTTTGACAGTAGCCACTCGTCTCTATTTTTGTTGAAATTGGCTTAGCCACAGCTTGTGTGGCACTTTCTTACTGCACACTGCTGCGTGCAGTGTTAACATGAGTTTAATCACAGTTAGGCTGCTGCTGTGCAGAATGGTGCTGCAGAGAGGTTGACAGAAAAATGACAGCCAGTTATTATTTTGTCTTCCATAGAAAAAAAATATTATATAACATACTAAAATTGTTCCATAGGGCGTCTTTCTCAATTGCTTTGTTAATGAATTGCCTGGTAAACAGCATAATGAATAAAAACAGTTCTGAGATGGCAGTTGACCAGTGAAAACTTAGTTTCTTAGTAAAACCTTTGCTGTTCAGTGTGTTGTCAGTGGTGGGCTCTGGGAGAGGCTGCCAGCAGGTGGTGGGAGGAAGAAGTGGGAAAGATGAAGGCAGTGGAGGGGCTGAGCATGGGCAGCCTGCAGCGATGACAAGGAAGGGCTGATTCTAGCAAACCTGGTGTCCAGCTGTGCCCTGACTAATGTGGTTGTGTACTATTGCTCTGAGGCTTGTTGGCTGGAAAGAACTTCTGGTGAAAGAGATGAAATGTATTAAAAGTGAGTAATGTAAGAGGTGAGAGGAGTCAGCAAATTAGCATGGTGTTAGAAATGCAAGCTAGGTTTCTTGCAGCTGACTTGGTGGATGGATTGCTTTCTCTGGATGGGCTTGGACAGAGCTGATGACAAAGGTAGTCTTAACCTGCACAAGTGATAAAGGACTACTATGTTTAAGCTGGAGGACCTTTGTTAGCATCACTGCCACTGTCAAGATTTTAAGCATTATGTGTAATGGATCAGCTGCTGTGTTTTACAGTGGACTTCAGATGATACTAGTTTTTTCTAGTGTTTTTCATTGATACAAAAATTAGTATGTTGAGTGTATTGATCCTTATACTTACGTATGTATATTGTTTTGAGCATTGAACTACATTCTCTGGAGTGTAATTCAACAGCTCTTTAAATTCACACAAAAACATTGCTCAAATGTTTACTGTTTAGGAGTAGCTGCAAGGAAGTATGCAAGTTCTTATTAAAACTTTTAACATGCTGCATTATGGTTTATTTTATTATGGTTTATTTAAATGTGAGATTTAGAAGTATTTCCCTTCAATACACCTTCAAGAATTGAACAAACTCATATGTCAAATGTTCTGAAAAAGTGAGCAGCACTCTGAGAACTGAATCACTTATTTTGACCAACATACATATTGGAGTCCTCTGAATAGCGCTTCTGGGCACTGAATTTCCTTGGAATTGGTGTCATGTTTCAAAGTATTTTCATGATTAATATAACTTAAATGTAACAATAGGGTTAAAAAATGATTGTTTGGCAAGTTGCTTGTGGTGGTAGATGATTTCTCTCTTGTTGTGTCTGGGATATCAGACCTCATGTATGGCTCGTGTGGTGCATGTGCTCCACACTCTGGGAATAGGCTCACTCTGGGAATGCAGTTGGGTGTGCAAGTGAGCGAATTTTACAGCCAGGATACGTTGATATGGAACAGTTGGCACAGCAGGACCCTCAGCAGCAGGCTCTGGTCTGTCAGTTATTTGAATGCCTCACAGCAGTTCTGCTACAGAGAAAGGTAGAAATAGATGTGTTATCACACAGAAATATCCTGTCATAATCTGGTTCTATTCTTGCTTGGATCTTAAATGATCAGGACTTTTTGGTGGTTGTTGCTCTCAGTTACTTTTCTGTGTGGTTTTTGTTTTTATTTTAAGTTTGCTAGATTTTTGAATTTCGTGTTGCCCTGGAAGAGCTAGCATTTTATGAATTTTATGAATGAAATAACTGAGCTGATTTTTCACTATCTTTAATTTCAAAATTGAATATACCAGTCATGAATTTAATTTTACAGATCAGGAGCTGTGGACCTATGAGTTCTGGTCAGACAGCATTATGGATAACTCCATTTGTCTTTAAGGCTGTTCATTCCAAAACTGCGTTCAGTCTAAGTATAAAACAGTCTTCATTTGGCAGCACTGATAGAAGAAACAGTTTAGCAGGTCTCCCTGCTGACCATGAGCACAGTAGCTGTTTGCTCCTGATATTGGTCAATATCAGTTGTTCTAGGTAGCCCTGACTAGATAGGATGTACAGTCTATACAGAGCATTATTCAGAGACAAAACACATTTTCCTGAACTTGAAGTATTACTCAGAAAACAAAGGTAGATTGAAAGTTCAGACTGTTGAGAGCTTTGTTTTCATTGAGATACATAAACTAAGCATCATTTTTTTTAGAAATTCTCAGTGTCTTCCTACTGTGCTAATTGACTTGAAAATTTGATGGCTTAACTTCATGCTCAGCTGGACATTGATTGGTTCTGAAATTCCAGTTTTACTTTCACCCTTTGAAGCCTTGTGGGACAAAAATGACAAAAAATATCTGTGAATCTTGACATCCTCTGTTCTGGTTTGATGGGCCTTGAACTCTTGAATGCAACTGTGGCAAAGGCTAGTACTGACATTGCATAGTCTCTGATGTCACTGCCAAATAAGAGATGGAGCATCCGACTGACAGATAGCATGTTGCTGTTAAAAAAGCAACACTGTCTTTTCTAGCTGTGTATATGTTCATTTCTTCAATGGCACAATAGAGCCTCTAGGAGGGAACGGTATGTATAGAAACTAACTCAGAAGTTGTATAAAGTGTTGCATTAAATTGCATATTGAAGCAAAGCCCAGTGAGATCCTTGGATTTTCATCAATCTCTTTGGACTTTGATGCAGATTCTTGAAGTTTTGAGGATGAAAGGTCACTCAGTTCTCTATCCCCCATGGACACTTGGCTTATCCTTAGGTCTGATTCTCACTTGCATGGGCTATCTTTATCTCTGAATAAAGTCAGCAGAGCTTGCAGATGATCTGAAGTCTATATTCACTTTTGAACAATTATATCACAAAGCATGGCATCTTCTTTCAAGAGACGCTTGAGGTGGGGACAGGGTGCTTTTGTTGAATTGCTTTTGTCACAGAACCCTTTCTTTGGTGCTGTTGAATCTTGCCCACAGGGATTAGTACTGTGCTTTCTGCTCGTAGCCATGTAAGCTTTTTGTCCCTGGCATCTATTAAAGCACCTTGCTCCTGTTTTTTGTAGTGTTGAAATCATCTTCATAACTGCAAAATCATGAGGTGAATCTGACTAATGAATGGTTCCTGCAGCTGAGAATAACACTTATACCTACTAATTTGACCATTATGTCCTTTTTATTATTGGAAGAGGGCTCTACAATGTAGGTATTATCATTACATAATGCCTAGTGTGTGCCATTATAAGATTTAGATGGCCACCATGGGATAATAATTCCAACTTGGTTGGGACTTGAAGCTGGAGTCTAATGCATATATTTCTTTTGCAAGGTTTAGAAATCAATGCCATGTTCAGGTTTCCTGCTTGCTGGAGTAAGAAGCAGGATAGTGCAGTGGCCAGGCACCGAGTTGCATCTTGAGAAGGCTGGGTTCTAGATGCTGCATGTCATCTTGAGCAAGACACTTTGTTCCTCTAAGCATCTTAACTTGGTTCTTGCACTTGCTAGATATGGAATGAGAGGCAGGGTAGTGTTTTATTTTTCTTATATATTTGTGATGGACTAAGCTAGTCCTTGACTAATGGGCTGCTGGGACTACTCCCAGCAATGTGTACTTATTGTGGAGTAGATCTGGTATGGTTAGGAGTATGGGATCTTATTTAGGCCTCCATGTCTTAGGGAAATGCTAGCTGAAAAGGACGCAGCTCATGAGCCCTTTGCATACCATCTCTACTGATTTTATGTAGCCTTAGATCAAATATTCATAATCTGTGAGACTATTATAAAGAAATAGAAAATCTTTAACAATTTGCTGTGTTTTAATGTCAGTAGGTCATATTGTCTGTCCAGTACATGCAAGGAGTGTGGATCTGTTTCATAAATCTTTTAAATATTTGATAAATTCTGACAAAGTTTTATTTCTTTGTTAATTTCAACAAAAAAGGCATTCATCCTTGAGAGGATAATCCTAACAAATTAATAAATTGCAAGTTATGCAGATATAATCTCTAATATGAAGGCATACGTTTTTAGCAAGATGGTAGGGAAAAAGATCTATTGAAAACATCTAATCTAAAAGATTCTAAAAAATCTAAGGAATGATTTTCTTTCCTTGCCTGTAGTGTTTTCATGTTAGAACTCTGGGAACTTAAATATCCAAACCAGTGGATGTTATTGAATTCAGCCTTCTCTATATATGCTGCCTTCAGTTGGAGGCTTGCTAATCAACAGTAATAGATTTAATTGATTTTGCACTAAACAGCGGGTACATTACTGTGAAAGAGAGATAGGACTAGGGCTTGACTTGTTAACTGTCTTTAGTGCCCTCAGACTACGATAAATAACATGTTCGAGGTTGGCAGCTGGATAAATTGCTGGAGTGAAAGCTGTTAGTCTAAAATGAATGGTTATGAAGTAAGAATTGCTATTAATATTCTTCCAGTGATACAATTAACTAAAGTGCAATGCAAATGTCTGACCCAAAAGGTTATTTACCAAAAAGGTTTCCAATGTGACAGTCAGTGCTTTCTGTGAGTAATAGGGTTCATTTGGAAAGCATATTCTTTGCTTACCAAAGTGGCTTCTCCCAGAGAGTGTATTAGTAGTTATGAGGCTGCTCGTAATAGATAGTGAGATGCAACAATCAGATGGAAAGTGTTTTTAATTGCAAGGACTTGCTCTATTTCTCCTACTTTAAGTTGTTTGTTTTTCGAATAGTGTCAGCTCTAACAGTATTGTGACTTTGACCAGAAAGCAGAGACATGGGTGTTAGGTAGCCTGTTCCCTGTGAATTGGCATTCTTGCAAGACATAAGGTTAGGAGATAGTTTATAAGTACTTTTTACCTCTTTTATTGACTGAGGAATCCAGATTTGGATGACTTGTTTTCTCAGTGTCAACTAAAGAGTAGGTGTCTGTTGTGTACTGATTCAAGGTATCCTTAGATACTGTCAGTCCAAAGATGTCTGCTCAGTATCACATTACAGCAACAAGATAATGTATATCCGATCATTATCAGAGAAACCTCACACTTGCTGCTAATAAACATGACTGACAGTTAATCTTTACCTTAATTAATAACAAAGTATTTTGTTTGCAGAGTTATTCTGATTGTCCTTTTGTAACTTCCTATCTCCAAGACAGTCAGTACCATTGATTGCAATTTTAAATTCAGTTACTTCAGAAAATTTGTTAACATGTTAGTTCTTAGCTGCTGTATAGCATTCAGCTTTCTGTTATCAAAACATGGACCTGGCTGGGCAGCCTGAAAGTATTACAGGTGAAGAGAAAGATACAACTAAGAAGGTATATGTTTGTCATGAATTCATACCAAACGCTGGATAAGAAATTGTAAGTGGTGGCTTAAAAAAAGCAAAATAAGTTTCATGTTTCAGCAGGGCCATGAACACTGAAAAAAAGCTGCCCATCAGGAATAAGTGGGAAGTACAGTTACTATTGGTGCAAAACCATCAGCTCAGCAGTACTGATGTAAAACCACAGCAATGTGAGAATACCAAAATAACTTTACAGCTATATTCTTATACCTTTACTCAAGCTGAATCTAATTTTACATAGTAAGTGATCTGCAGTGAAGCCACTGACATGTCTGAGGAAATGAAGTGCAGTTCATTGCAAGGCACCTTAGAAGTGCCTTTGCTGTGATGGATGACAAATAAAATGTGTGATGGAATTTTTCTGGTGTTTCTGTTTAGTTTTCCTTGCTGTGTTTGACATTTTCTTTAGATGAATACATGCCTAGAGTCTCATGTTGCTTTCTCCAGAAAGCTAGAATAGTTCCTCTTTCCATGTTTGATGTCATTCTTACTCATTTCTGTACTGTGGATGCTGACACCAGAGTGAAGAGATGTTAGCGCTTTGTCCTATTGTTTGATACAGTCTCCTTTTGAAGAGTCAAAGAAGAGGAAACCTTTGAGCATTATCTCCACAAACAGCGGGTACACGATAAGGCAGCCCAGAATCAAGGAATGCTCCCCACTTCTTGTGAGGATCATTTGGGGTTAATTTTGAGGGTAGATTTTTGTCATTTCAGGAGATGCTGGAGAGGTTCATAATGATGCTTTGTGCTGGTATCAACAATGACTCCCAGCAAAACATGTGAAAACTCAAACGGGGATGGTGCATGAGCAGCTACTTCTAGCAATACTTTAACTTCTTTCCTTATTTCTAACATAAATGAAGAATGAGAACAAGCACAGTTGAAACTGAAGGTTTTTTCCAGTTCTGTGAGTTTAGTAGTTGTTTCTTCTGTAGTCATTTGCTTCAGTTCTGGGTTTTCTGATTTGTGTGTTGGGGTGGTGTGGATAATTGTTTTTGTGAGAGAAGCTGTTTCTGGAGCAACTTTCCACTTGCCCCTGTGCCCTAAGCAAAGCTTCCGTAATCACCACCAAGTGTGTCAGCCTGGTCTGACACTAGTCACCTAATTCTCAAGAATAGGTCATTGGTTCAGTTGTGTATCTCCAAGACATAAAAAAACCCAATGCTTTTATAACAAACGGCTTTCCTCTTAATTTCCTATTTCAGTCTAGTTCAAACAATTCTCTACTCAGACTTCCTAGGAAGGGAGGTACCTGACTGGTGATTAAAACAGCCAGTTGCACTTGCTGTATATTAGCAAGACCAGAGTACTGAGATTCAGCATTTTGACTACTAACATGGCTAGAAAGGCTCTGGATAGTAACTTTAGTAGAAAATACAAAGAGGGCCTGACCTCAATTTCTAATGAGCCAAGAAAGTCTGAGTATACATTACGCACTCCAAAGCAGAAGTCAAGCAACTTAATTTGCTTTTTGTATAAATTCAAATACCTTTTTGTTAATGTTGTAAACATGAATATAAGGAAGCAATTATGCGATACTCTGTATAGCTGAAATGTTTTTACCAATGCAGCTAACAGTCCACTGAAGGGTACACATTCTTTGGAAAAGAACCCAGGACTGCAAGATGCAGTATATTCAGTCACACACATAGATAAGTCATAACATGGAAACCACTCTTTCTGTTTGCTTTGTTAAAGCCCTTGCACCTTGCTTGACTTTCCCTGCCTCCCCCCCCCGCCCCCTTTCTCTCTTTGGTGAAAAATCTGAGATTTTTTTTCACCAAGTGGAGTGACTAAGCCATGAACCTTGGCTTCCATCCCAATTTTTTTTTTTGGTTGAACCTTAAAGGATAAACTCATGCTTCAGCAAGCTTGGTAAATTTTAGAGAATTACATTGATACAGTTTTTTTCAATACACCGGCTTGTCACCAGGTATTTAATCTTAAGGCTGAAATGCTTGTGAAGTGCTGACTTAAGATATTCTGTGTTGCAGGAGGTGCCATGCAAGCACTGCCAGGCTGGTTGCCCTTTACAGCTGCATAAAGCAAAGGGCAGAATCTTTCCATACTGTTGTATGTTCTCTTTCTTTTCAAATATCTGTAGTGGTGGTATTAGCAGTGACAATATGTACTTGAGACTATTTGGGAATATACTACTATTAATTCACTGTTGTTTGTATACTCCTACTATATGGAGTACCAATCAAGGTTCATTACTGTAAGCACTGTGTACACATATACAGTAAAGCAGTCTCTGCCCTGGAGCTTTCGTAGTCATCACCAGTCTTGCATTAGTCATGCAGATGACCGCTGTTCATTGAAAATGACAGGGATCTGTGCAGTTGACTTCAGGGCCTTAGGGTATAAAAAATTCCTCTTAGCACCAGGGCTGTCATGAGCATGTCCCTGTCCTCATCGCCATCTGCTTGCTAGTGCTCTAATGGTGTGGGGCTCTAACTCTCCTTAGAAATAGGTGTATTTGTGTAGGGGAAGGGAAGCCTAGGTCAGTCTCTAGATGGAAAATTAATGCATGCAAAAGGAGAAACCCCCATCTTCAGTGAGATGTTTCTGGTTAACCTGAGCGATTCTTGTAGTAAATTTTTCATTAAGAAAAGAATATGAAACAATTCAACACTTAATTAGTAAAATACTGGCTCTTGTTCGGCCAGAGCAGCAGCTTCAAAATTTTGAATTTCATTTTGGCTTAACTTTTCCTCATACTAAGTTAACAATGGGACTCTTGCTGCTTCCAGAGAGAGCAGGATGAGCCAAAAACAGAATGTGCTTAAAAATCCCACTGAGATAGCAACTCCTTCTGTGAACTTCTTCTTTCCTAGAGAAGAAAAATAGAGAAATTGGAACTGGCCAGTGTTCTATCTGAAGGCTATGCAAAAAGAAAAAGAAATCTAGCAGTAACAAGGGCAGGAGAATAAAGCTGCTGTATTTGAAAAACTTGCAACTTTCTGCTGTCTAAACTGATACCTATAAAGGCTTTGTGTTTTATTTTGCATATAAAAAGCAATCCTATATATATTCCTTGTAATCGGGGTATGTTATTGCATAGTACTCGGGCATTGCCCTTCTTGTCTCTAAAACAATCTTTTTTTTTTCTGTTTATTGTCCTGAAATAGACAACTTTTCTAAAATACTCATGTGAGAATTCAAAACTTTTGTTTAACCACCAGTGTAATAGCAGCTGCTCAGTTCTCCAATTCCTTTGTATATCTGAAGCAACTTCTTGAATTGTATTCTGAATCCTTGCCAAATGGTCTTTCAGCACTTCATGGGCAACAACATAACCCCATAGTTTACTCGCATGGTTTTTCATTTCCCTTTTCTCTCCCATTAGCATTGTATGAATAGATTGTTCCCATAGGCATGGGACTTATTATTATCAGGTGAAACAATTACTGACATGGGAGCTAGTCAAACTGAGTGTGGAGAGATAATGAAGCCTGGCATTTCAAACCCAGTGGCCTCATGCACCTAAGCTGCAGTGATTCATAATAGAAAAATCTAAACAGCAGATTGAGGAAAGAAATATTCCATCACCTTTTTAAACAGAGATTTTTTTTGAAAAACATATCATTCTCCTGTGCATCATGGCTTTTTTTTCCCTATCTGATTGAGAGACTGGAGACAAAGGCAAGCCTATATTGTCAGTTAGGAATAAAATTACTGCTACCTGCTGAAATGAAATTGCTTGGTGTGGTAGAATGAGTATTAAAATTTCTCTGCTGCTTGAAAAAATCCTGAGGAGCTCTTGTTTAAAATACCCTTGTCCTACTCCCCCAAAATGATGTCTTTATGTATTTTCTCCAGTACTTTAGCAGAAAAGAAAGGCTTTCCCCTTGGCTATGTTCCAAATCTGTTGGCCATTGAAAACTACTTTTTTCCTATATAACAATGTCTGGTTTAATGTTGCTTTCAGTAAATTTTAACCATGATAGACATGAGTAACAAACAGTAACCATAAAGGTCCCATGCTCATGTTGGGGTCTGAGCGTTCTCCAGTATTTATGACTGCAAAGGTTGGATTGGTAAGAAGGTACATGTGTGAATTTTGTGAATTCACAGTGTACTCTGAATTCTGTCTTTGAGTCTTAGTATTTTGTCTATCTGCTCAGCATCCCCTTGTCAACTGTTTCACATGCTTTGTCAGAGGACATGGGACCAGCAAATATACCTTGATGATACTCACAAGTAGTTATACGGCTTGTATCACCAACAAAAGTGTTCTGAGGACTTAAAGTGGTTAAGTAACACTTATCCTCTAAATACTGAAGGTTCAGTTCTGCACAGCAGATATATGAAGGTACTAATTCACATGCTGAATAAATCCTTCTCTAGCTGAGAAATACAACACTTTAATGCTATGATGAGTTGGTCTTCATTCTGAAAACAGCTGGAAATTCTTAAGGGATACAGGAGTCTCAAAGTAGTAACACTTTCTTAATCTACATAATCACTAGGGGGGAAAAAGTGCTTTTTTTTTTTTTTGAGTTCTGGATGTTTCCTTTTAGTTGTAAAACCTTGCCTAATTACTGATCAGGAGATTTTTGTAAAGGCTTGCTATTTTAAAATCCCTGATGTTAACTTGGTCTGAATTTAGCTCATGACATGGAATGAAGTATTGAAATATATCCTATCAGTAAGGCTGATCTCCTCTTGTCTCCAGAATATTTTGGTATCAGAAAAGCAATGTTGATTCTTCCTATTCCCATACCCCTAAAACTCAGAAAATCCCAACTTATCAAAGTGTTGATCCGTGCACAAGATTTTTACAGAAGCAGAAGCTCTTACAGCTACATGAGCCTAGATTCTGAACTCCATATATCCACATCTGTGCTTTGCAGTGATGACACTGATCCCCATAGGAATGTTATGGAGAGTAAGATATTATTTATATAGTGTTTTTCAAAGTAAAAGTTTCTACAGTTGTTCAGTAGTTACATCTATAGGAGTTTTAAAAAAAAGTTATCTAAGAGTTGCTTGAAATTAATACAAGCAACTTTAATTGAAGCTCAGGATAGTTTACCTGTCAAAATACACATACCTGACTACAGTCCTTTAGAAATACGAATCTAAGAAGGAAGAAAATGGTTCTGTTAAGTCATGTGTCTTTGTGTGTCTTACCCAAAAAGTCATGTAAAGAAAGTCTTAGATGACTGAAAGATGTCTCAGAACAAGACCTTTTTTGTATGAGAGCTGAAGAAATCTGAAAGCTCAAAGTGACAGGTTTGAGACAGATACCTCTTTTTTCTTTTTTTTTTTTCCTCCCATTTGACGAGGTTGTTTTTCTTCCTGTTCTGCTAAATCTGTGTTGTGGATTGGACTTATTAGGAAGTAGTAGCAGTTTAAATAAAGAATGGCTCAGATCAGAGGTGGTTCCTTTTGGCACTTTAACATGTTATCAACAGAGCATAATTAGGGAAGTAAGAGAAGCATGAAGCTAGAGCAGAGTTAATCTGCTACCCTGGGACAGCAGGAAATGCAGAGTTGCTTTTGAACAGGTTTTTGAAGTTCTTCAAAGGATGTATGTCAAAAAAATAAAAGTAAAGATACCTTAAAGCCATAAAATCTTTGTGGCTGATTTCAACCAGTGTAAAATAAGCATTTGTCCTCCTGATGAGAGCTTGCTTCTCAATACCGGACTCTTAAGAATAAAAAGATGCGTTAGAAGATGTGTTACTTGTTGTGTAGTACCTTGGGAGAACTGAAAGGTACGTGACAGGAGCACTAGAAAATAAAATGCAAGGACTCTTGACACAAAAGACCAAAGGTCTTTTTCCTTGCACTGCATAAAAGGCTTTGCATCTGACTACCTTGTTTAAGGTGTTCTCTTGGGATAAGCTGCAGTTTCATACAGATGTGTATTTTTAACACTGCTTCGAACACAGATTGCATAATGAGATTGGACTCCTGGCAGTGTGAATTTTTAAATCTGAGTGGAGAAGGATTTGAAAAGCTTTGACCAGAAAATAGTGTAATTTGTTTACTGTCTAATGAGGAGGAAAAAAAGACCATGCTGAGTGACTGCTAGACAAATCTTGTTCTAGGTGTCTTAAAATTCTGTGCCTGACAAGGAGCTCTAGGATAGAGGGGCTATAGGGCTGCCCTGCTCTGGAGGTGCAGGGGAGCTGACAGTTGCTTTATTTAGCTGCATGGTGGTTGGCAGAGGTCCTGGAGGCTGATTCAGAAGTCTGTGAAGGGTCTTACAGTCCCTGCTCTGTGGGATGAGTGAGAGCTGTGGCTCCTGAAGATGGTGGACGAACAAGGAGGCGGCATCCAGCTCTGCGGCCGCTCTGCGCTTGTGAGCTGGTCACGCAGGGCTCTTGATCTTGATACCTTCTGTTGCTGCTTCTTGGCAACTCTATAACCCAGTTGTCCAAGTCACTTTGCAGTCTGCTGTAAGCAGTCAATAGATGCAAAACTGGGAGCTGTGCTGGCTTGTCCTCTGCAGACTGTGGCTGCAAGCCTGACCTGGCCTCCCTGTGTGGCCAGGAGCCCCGGGGGTTGCAGCCAAACTGGCTTCAGAGCTAATGCACGCAATGCCTGAAGCACCTCCATGAGAGTGGAGCCTGGAAGTCTTTTAAAGACTCCTGACTAAGGGTTAGTAGCAGCACCTGGACTATAACAGGGAGTTACAACTACTCAGAAGTGATAGTATGAGCCACAAAACATGTAAATGACTTGAGAAAACTATTTGATAAACTTGAAACAGGAAAATGATGCTCGGGATTCTCCAAGCATTGTAATTCATCTCTGTAATGTGGGAAAGGTTTTATTGTAACCTCAGTATATGTACAATTTTCTCCTTGAAGTCCAGCGCGGTCAGGCTTGTGTTCATTTTTACTAGCAGAATATTTCCCCTTCTGGTTCTAGTTTAGGTCCAAGGTAAAATGCATAAAGATAAAATAAAACTTATGTGGTTATACATTAGTGGAACAGAAATTTGGTAATGTATCTTTTGCTGATAAATTTGTCTTAAGAAAAAATCAGTCTGTTTCACACTGTAAGTAATCTTCTCTTAATTTTCCAGTGTTTTTATCTGAAGATGACAATAGGAATAACAAGATCCCTTGTATGAATATTTTCCTAAGTACTTTGCTGAATTTTCGTGCCTAAAAGTAGGTGTTATGTGAATCAACACAATTTTTATGACTTCAGTGCAACTATAGATTTATGGTAAGAGGTGACTGACCTGCAAATAATCTTAAATGTCTTAAACTTACCAAACCTGTAATTACTAAATTCACAGACAAATGTAATACAAGTCTTTCAAAGTACAATTTAAGGGTGTTGTTTGCAGAATGTATCTAGGGGGAGCTTGAATTTGATTGACAACTCAAGTTTTTGTTTTTAATGATAGTCTAAGGGTAAAATCACTGACTTTGGTATAGACAAGATACAAACCCAGGCTCCTTTGAGGAGGCTCATGTATGTGTTCCTTTCAGTCTTTGTGTACTAGCAGGCAAGCTTTTATGAGTAAAATAACAATTGCTCCAAGTAAACTTACTGAACTGAAATAAAAATTTGTTACATGATACAGAATTTATGAAAATAATTTTTTCTAGATTATTTGATTTTTGGAAGTTCTTTGTGTTATGCTTGAAAATGTAGTGGCCCATACCTCAGTTTGAATAGTCCATTGCAAGCTTTAAAAGCAGGATACTTTCTGAACCTTATTTACTCTTAGGCCCTGGATGATGAGAATTATTTAATGCTTTCGATGTACTTAGACTTTTGATGTTGCAGAAGGGCACAGTGTTATTTTGCAAGGTAATTGGTTTTAATTTCTGTGTTATTCTCATATGAATTTCAGATGTTTAATTATAGTCTAAAGGTTTTCAAAGTTATTGACCTACAAATTCCTGATTAACACAAATTTCATCTTTAATGCATAAAGAGTTTTCTGTAGAGGAGATAGTTTTCCACGATGCATTTAGCAAAGTTAGCTACTTTTAGCAGAATCGTAGAGGTGGGAAAGGACCTTTGGAAAGCATCAAGTCCAACCACCTGCACGAGCAGGGTTGCCTTGAGCCTGTTGCACAGGGTCATGTCCAAGCTGAGGTGCTGAGTTAGGACAGAGGACAGTCGGATGTTTTTTCGGCTTGACAAACTGCTGAAAGACTGTCCCGTCACTCTGCATAGCAGTGTGTGGGGTGTGTGAGTGAGCAGATTGTGAAGGGTGTAGCAATAGGGTGTTAATTTGATTTTTTTGGAGAGCTGTAGCATAGTGATTAATCAATGAAGTGCTAAATGAATTCCATTTCTGGTTAAGTCTGGCACAGGGAAGCATCACTGACTGCACATGTAGTAGACGAAGTATTGTTTAAATACAGCAGGACTTAAATTCACTTTTGTGTAAAGGTGCAAGAATTATTAGCATACACTGTAATTAAGTACAGTTGAAAAATAGTCAAATCACATTCCATGATAATTTTTCTGTCCTAAATAGTTTGCGTTAATGGAAATTCTCCCCCCACACTTTCTTTGTTTGGCTAAAACTATACACTGTTGCGAGCGTGGTGACTCAGGAGTGAGATTTCCCATGGCAGAACCTCTGCAGAGCTGCTTCCTGATGCCCATCAGCTACGAGGGCTCCAGCACCCCCAGTGCTGGCAGTGTCTCCAGCACTCCCACACCAGCCCGTGCTGCTGCCCTCTGCTCAAAAGGCCCGCCCAGGAGAGCGGCTCGGCTGTCCCTGGATGCTGGCGCAGGGGAGGCTCCGTGCATCTCCCCTTCCCACGCCAGAGGTTTGTTAGCCCAGAAGGCTGTGTCAGATCTTCTTTTATCAACATTGGGGAAGTTGGACTGGAGTCTTGAGTTATTATGCAGCATGCATGTTCTGCTGAATTTTTAATGTCAAGTTTTAATTCAAGCTGTTGAAGTATCTGCATAGGCAAAATGGAAAACAATACTTAGCTGCAACAATAATATCAATTATTAATAAGAGCAAACCTCCTGTTTGCTGCATCAAAGCCTTCTGACTGTTTATAAATGAAGTCATTTGTTTTTCCACTTGTCTCAAGCTATTGCATGGTTTGGCCTATTAAATAGCAAAATAGTAAAACAGGCTTGCAATAACATTTCTTTACTGTGCTTTAATTGCCTTTGAAGGTGATTTTCCTCTCCCCATTCCCTCCTTTCCCTGCCCCCCAAAATGATTCAAGGGAAAAAATGGTTAGAATTTAGTGTTTTCTGTGTGTTTTTGCTGTGGGGCAGCCTGTAGCAGGTTCAGATGGTAACATGCAGTGACAATCTTGGGTGGAGTGCTCTTTACTGTTATTTATAGCAGTTGTAGGTGTTGGTTATTGCTTCACTACAAATCATAATCTAGACATGTGGAAAATGTCGACTTATGCATGGGCTGTTATGTGTACATGTGGTCCAGTGCTGCCATTCTTGTATTTGTTCAGTAATCAGATGCCGTGCTTATTTGATGGTGCTGTCTTATAGCCTCATTTCACATTAATCTTAACTTGGAGTATTGTCAAAGCTTTCTGTAATCACAACAGCAGTGCATCTACTCTTCTACCTATATCATCAGTAATAACTTCAGCAAGTCCTTATGTGCTCGGGATACATTCAACAGAAATGTCATGTTGTCTCTACTCTGACATACTATCAAGTTTATCCTGCCAGTAATGATGATATTGATGGGAGCCTTTTTACCAGTAAATTAGGGTGGAGCAGAAAGCTCTCAGATCTAAGTGAGATCTGTCTGGGGAATGCTCCATGCCTGTGAAATAGATGCCTCTAACTCAATTCCTGGAGAAATACTAGGATAAGACATCAAGTCAGTGTACAGACCTAGAAAAAAGCTGTGCCAAGTAACAACTAATGACGATTTGTGAGGAGCAAATCAGAACAAGCCTACTTAATTTCCTTCCATGGCAAGTAAACAGTTGCTGGATCTGCATAGGAGATGGGAGGAACCATGGTATTGTATATGTGTCATCCTGACCACTTCTGTGGAGGTTTTGCTTGTACCTTGCCTGACCCACTGGTAAGGGGACATGGTCTGTCTGGCTGCGCTGGAGTGCAGGAGATGGGGCAAAAATGTGCCCTCTTTGTGTGCAGCAGCCCTCACTCAGCTCCCTGCTTCTTCCTGACCTAGGAGCTGTAATTTTCTTCTGACACTTTAGAAGAGTGTGTGTACATGGATCTGATGAGTCAAATGCTCAGTAATGACTCTGTGTGTCTGTAAGATGCCTCAGTCGTCTTTGTTGTTTTGATAAGTCCTTTTTCAATCTTTGTTAGTATCAGAGCAGTTACTTCATTATTGCAGTTGTCTCAGAGGTGTTACAAGCTGTTTTGGAGCTTTTTCTGGGCCAAAAGGAACCTGCAGCAGATGGAGACTTGAGTGTAATATCGCAGAGGTTTCCATTGCAGTTATGCAATCTCAGCACATGGACCAAGCATACTATTTCTGCTCTGCAATGTGCATCAGAAACGTCTAAAACTCTTTCACTGTTGAAGTGAACCAAGCAAGGTAGATAAAATCTTATATAATGTTCAGTGCGGGCAATCCCAAGTTTAGCTTATCCATCTATGGGTAGTATGACACAGGACAAAGTGTGTGATGGCTGTATGGGGACGAATAGACACAGTCATGTGTGAAGCTTTTCTGTAGGTAGTGAAAGAAGGAACCATTAGTAACATAGCAAAATAACTTGTACTTCAGGTACTGGAAGCTAAGGAAGTTTACTGTGGTTGAGGATTTAATCTGGGAAATTAACATGGTTTTTCTCAGGAAAGTGGACAGTACAAAATCCCATTGCATTGGCTGACTGAGAATCAGGACCCTTAAAATCACTGTCATCTTTTCAGGATCAAAGACATGCAGGAGACATTTGCTTTGAGCACATAAGCTGCAAATGCTTGTGCTCTGCTGTGCTGGCAGATCTGAGTTCTGATCATTCATCACACTTTATTTTCTAATAGCCTTTCTGTAGCTTCCAGGGAGATTTTTTACCCAGTCTGATAAATGCTGAGTTTGTCCTCAAGGCCTGATAAAAGGCACAACTAACTTAAAAGGAAAATGCTCATCAAGTCCAGCATCTGCTGAACTGTATTTTTGTGCCATTCATTAAGGTAGTATTTGCTCTGTTTTTCTTCTCCTGCTGTCTCTCCAAGTACCTGGTGCATCAAGGTCATGCGTACATTTCTGGATACTAGAGATGCATATGTCTATGGGAAGAACCTCACTTTGGACTTCTACAGATCTGTGTCTAAGGAAAGGTCACTGTTTTATACCAGTAAATCCCTTCTTGAAGATCATCAATATTAATCGACCCAGAAGTCACAGACTGTATCTCACAGTTGACAGGCTGCTGGCAAAGAAACCTAAAGAGCCCTTCAGGACAGCAGTCCCTGATGGACTAACACAGGGCAGGAAAACCAGCAAGGAGACTAGGTAGGCCAGGAGGACTCTCCGCTGCCAGCTCATATGGAGAGCTCCAGGAGCTTCATATGGAGAGTTCAGTGCAAGGGATTGTGGCAGTGTTGTGAAAACAGTGTCTGTGTATATTCCTGCATAGTCAGGTGAAAAGACAGGCTAGCTGTGATAAGGGGCTTAACCTGAGTGTGCCATATGTGTTAAACTATCTGAAGAGTGTTTTTATAGTTGGCATGGTTTTAAATGAGAAATTGACCAGTGGGAAGAAACAGGGATAGTCTGTCCTGTCCTGTATTTGGTTAACACCCATAGGTGTAACCATAACACCATAGGGAGCTTTTGCTATCCCAGACTCCCAAATTGCTGCTGCTGCTTGTTGGACAGAACCATGTATGGTTTTGGCTCACTATATTTTGGTGAATGTGATCTCAACTGTAATGTGTGCTGTGTTACATGTTTTGCTTTGTTAGACCTCTGAGGATATCTCAAATGAGGAAAATTGGAGAGAAAGTAATTGACTATACCTTCATATTCTGTTATGTTCTAGTAACACATGGTATGGATCTAAACTTCAAATAGGACCACCATTCTACCTTATTTATTCCTTTTTAAATATAATAATAATAAACAGCTGCTCAGAACTTTTCTTCTTCAAATTATAACTTTTAGACTTTCTTCTGCCTCTCTTAGCTGGATCAGGTCAGAGTATAATATTGAAAAAAAGCACTATGAAAACTACATTAACTTTATCAATCTTCCAGACTAGTCTGGGTTATTTGCAGAATAAATTTTAGTCATTGCTATCATCTGGAAGTACTAGTTCTTATATATATATTTGTGGGCAGAATAATGCCAGCACTTGGAAATTGTCATCTTTTGGACTGGAATCCTGAACTAGAGGGAATTTAGCAAATTTCTTTTAATTCCCATGTGTACCCTGCTGCTAACAGAAGCAGGATATGCATACACATAAAAGTATGCATTATCTCATTACCTCCATGAGCTGGGGGAAATCTATTAAGAATGAGAGCCTCACTTCTCTGTGTGCTTGGATTTAGAGAAATATGGCTTGGTGGGAAGGCTTTTAGATAATGCTTTGTCCTTGAATATACCCTACCAGGAGGCTCAAATCAGAACAGTGACTGTTGCATGGCTGAGCCCAACCCAAGGGAAAAATTAATCCTTCTGATGCACCTAAAGTCATGGAGACTGTTTTTGATCCCTCTCATTGAGTTTAAAGCATCTTGTTTCTGTGTGATGAAGAAGCCCTCTGAATCTTGCAGGGCTCCCAAAGGTGCCTAATCCGTTTGTTGTTGGGTCAGCTTGGGACTTGTGGTCCTTAGGTTCTATTGAAAATTCTCATCAGTGACTTCAATGAAAGAAACAAGACTTGAAGGATGGAATGATTTCTAGGTGATAAAATACTTTTCCTCCTGATTTGCCAACCCATGATTCTGTTTTATTTACTTTGTATCTGCTTGTATCCCTAGGCTTTCCTTTTGCAATCATTTATCTCAATCCAAGGGTTTAATCCTGCAATTAATTCTTTGCTTGTAGTGCTATCCAGATGACATATCTGGTGTGTTTTAAAAAAAAAAAGCATATGTTCAAACATCAGGTTGAATTAGAGCAAAAGGAAAATAGGAACAGGATGTCATCTACAAATATTGCTGAGATTCTGAAGGTATTTAGTTACCAGATACCAAGGGAAGCAGATTGACAAGTGTGATTTGTGTTGTATTGCATGCTTTTCAAAACTTTTAAAATACTTATATTTATGGAGAGGTGTTCTTTTGATTAAAACAGACATAGTTGTGGAAGAGTATCTCAGAAGTGAGAGATACCAGCCAGATCACCATTTCCATTTGGAGAAATTTGACCAGGGACTTCATGCAGTCCCTGTAATGAGCCCTTTGCATCCTGCATTCTGCACACTTCTCTCCTGCACTCTCCCTGAGTGCTTCAGAGTGATTGGTTCTGCATCCCAAATTTGTGCCTATGGCACAAGACGTGAAAATGACTCTGCTTGTAATTCTGTCTGCAGTTCCTTAGATGATGGATGTACAAAGATCCTTTTTAAATATAGCTGAAAGAATGTTTGTGTAGCACTTGTGCCAGAGAGATCATTTTCCAAGGCATCAAATATTCTAACCTGCAGAGAGTCCTTTCCTCCTTATTTGCAGAAAATTGCGGAAGAGCTCAGAGTAGTAGGGCAGAACTGAATGAGAGGTCAGAAAATGAGAAAATGTACTCTTTTGAAAGAGCAAGGTGACAAATGCTTGGTATCTAAAGATTGTGCGTGCCAGACACCAAGTGCTCAGAACCAGATGTCAAAACACATCTCTGGGAAGAGCTGTAGCAGGATTCAGTGGGTTGGTGGCAAGAGGGCACTGTAGAAGAGATCATTCTTAGCATTAAATGCCAGTTACTGGATTGCAGGCTCTGTTCCTTCTTCTGAAAACAGTTACCTGGAAAAGCATGACGCTTAATGCTCTCTGAATCCATCCAGTGGAGAAGAACTAGAAATGCTCAATGTTCTGTGTCCTGCAACCATTACCACAGGTTTCCCTGTCCTTTTAACTTTGAAAGAAACATTTTTATCAACTTTATTGGAATGCTATTTGCAACTTCACATGAAAAATAGTGTAAAGCAACTTCTGTTACCTACATTGTAGGTGGGGAATGACTCCAATGTCAGTGTTAAAGAAGACTTTCATCAGCTATGCTGTTAGACCTCTAGCAGACTTTCAGTACAGTGCAACATGCTTACTCCTTATTGCTACCAGAATAAGTTCCAAATTGTGTTTAGTTCAGACCTCATTAAGTAATTGCAGTGTCTTTTGACAATTGTTTGAAATGGGTCTGTTTTTGCTACAAATCTACAGGCAAGATAAACGACTGTTAATATTAATTTCAGTTACTCCAGCTCTTATTGAAGGAAACTGAGCTCTTGAAAGAAAAATACAAGTGTGACAAGGGAATATCCAGTTTTGCATTCCAGTTATCTGCAGAAGTTACAGCTGTCAGGATTCATTGCTGCAATTCTAACAATTGTTATAAATGTAATCTATTTAATGTCCCAGAATCACTGTCCCGATAGACAGTGAAATGGCCCTATGGACATGCTATAGACATTTTTGTGCCACTCTTTCAGATATTGTTCTAGAAAATCAAGGGTCCTGTTATTCACAGCCATGTTTCAGGGAAGGCTCTAAGGGTAAAATTCTTCTAATTAAACTGCAATATTTGTATCTATTAAGAGTAAGAACAGTCTCTGTGAATGTTCAGTCTCAAATGGATGTGCATTGCCTTATTGGCTGCATGCAGAAATTTCTGTGTAAATCTGTGATCATAAGGATACATTTCCTAGCAGGTTTTCATGAACAGAGTTTGATCAGTTTTCAGACAGCACATGATAATACTCTTAGTTAAAGCCAAAAAAACCGAAGTACTCAAGACTGTATTGGAGGAAGGAGCAGAGGCAATATAAGAAGACTTTGAGCTATAGTCTATATTCAGTTGATGTATTATTGATGCCATTGATTTCCAATAAATATACAGTATTGACCATTACTGTAAGGAAGATAGCAACACTTAGGATTTTTTCCATGCCATTGATTCTTTTTTTTGTTCTTACTATTTCTGTTAATAAGACTGAGCAAAGAAACACTATTTTTAAAAATTTCTCCTCAGTCCAAGTGGATGATATGTGAGGATCTGTGCTCATTGTAGAGGTGTTCTGTTGTGCATCACTCCCGTGTCCATATGTACATTTATAACATTGACTTCATAAAACTACTTTTTGTAGCAAACAAGTCAGGCTTTCTTTTTGTCTGGTGCCTTTATCGGTACTGTCTGGGGAAGTTGCTCTGGCTGGCGAAAGTCTTCATTAAGGTGGGAAATAAGACATGGGTAGAGATAAATCTGTAGCTGATGGGTTTAGATAGCTTGGAATAAGGAAATTGCTGCTGCTGCTTACATAGCAAACAGCACTTAAGCAGACCCTATAGGCTTTTTCTTTTTTCTTTTTTTTTTTCCAATTAAAGGGCTAGGAAAACTTAGGATATGGGAATACTACAAAATATTTTTTTCTGTAACCATAGCAAAATAAAAATTAGTTGCAGTTTAATTTATAGTTTAATACATGGTTAAGAAGTTATTTTTGATTCTTTGTTCCGATAGCCTTATAGCTCTGTCTGATGGAAGAGGAAATGGTGAAATTGGGATGTACAGTTGACTCCTTTGGTGCTTTGTGTTCCCAATCACAGAGGACTGCTTCCTCAAGACCAAGGGACCTGTCACAGGAGGGGAACAAACTGTAATCCTGAGAAAGAATAGCTGAGTCAAAGGTACGGTTGGGTCAAACTCTTAAATCTGTTTTTAACCACTAGGATCATCTTGTTTCCACATGTCCTGGGTTGTTGCATGTTTCATAGAAGTTTTAAATTGTGAAGGGAGAACAGTTCCTGAAGCATACTTAAAATTACAGTCTATTTTTTTCCTAAGACTAAATTTTTTTCACTGACTTAGTTTGTTAGTAGGTATTTGACAATCCTTTTTCAGCAGGTGGCAAGCTAGATAAAATTGGAGTAAACCTGTATATGTGTATCTGCTGATAGTCACTGTTAAAAATGGATAAAGCTGTCAGGGTACAGCAGATGTCTCTCCTGAACAGAAGGATAAAAACTAACCATGCAAGCTAATAATAAGCATTGATCTGAAAAATGAGTACTTGTCAAAGAAGCTTAGTCAGGGTGGCCTGCAATAGGCAGAAATCAGGCCTTACATCTTAATCACATTTTAAGAATGGGGTTATTCTGTCTTTTTATTGCAGAAGAAGCTGGTAAAAAAGCAATGTCAAATATTCAGTTAACCCCGATATACTGATGTCTTTGTAGGTGGCTTGTTTCTCTCCTTTGCCAGCCCCGGTCCAGTGTGACTACCTGACAACACCTGCTCCTATCTTTTGCTGTGCATGTGTGTCAGTACCAGCAGATAGAGGCTGCATTTGCAATGCATAGTGAAGAAAAGTCTTTAATTGAATATGGTACTTTAAATGCATTGGGGACAACTCTGGCAGTAGCAAATCAGCAGTTACAGTTTATTGCCAAGTGCTGTAGGTATCACAGAGCTATGTTATCAAAATTATATTAAATGTTTTTCAGTGTGTGGCTTTTGCAGAGCAAACTCATTCTGTCCCTATAGAAATCACAGTTTATGTGAGAGTGAACAATCACTCTGTTTATCTTCATTATCTGTGGTTGTTCTGAAGTACTCAGGCTGAGAAAAGTAATGGAATAAGAAATCAGCAATGTAAAGTTACAGACACACTTATATTTTTTTTAGCTGTAGATCTACTCCCATTATTGCAACTTAATCACTTAGGTCACTTCAGTGAGAAAGCTAAAAGATTTCTGATTCATGTGCAGGTTCCTTGAGGAACTGAAAAGTTTCTACATTACTACAAGCATGTGGTTTGTGTTCACTCATAAGTGCTTAGTTCTTTATTTTGCTCTTATCTGATTGTAGAAATGGCTGTCAGGAATTAATTCAGTGATGGACAACATACATTGCATGACATAGCTTAGCTGGTTCTCATAGATTTGCTCTGATTTACCCCAGCTTTGAGTCAGTTTTTGTTTCTGCTCTAAAAGCATTGTGGGCTTTTTTGGTAGATCACTTGTTACTGAAATCTAGAGCTAAAAATTAAAAAGACCTTACTTTGCTGCTCTTTTAAAATTTTTATAGGTTGTTACTGAAAACTTCTGACTATTGACTGCAGTTTCTAGCAGAGAAGACTTAAACAGAGAAGACTTGAAACATTTTTGATCTGGAGGTTATCTTGCTCAGAACTTTGGCCAGCACTCTGTGGGTGTAGAACACATTGTGTGAACAGATGTACCTGCAAAAAAACACTTTCTGCCAGTTTCTTATGTCTGTCAGCACATGACAGTGTGCACTTGCCTTGTCATCTCTCTTACACTGCAAAGGCATTTCTTGAGTTGACACCTGGATCATTTTTTTGATTATACGAATGAACCTTTTGGGCTTTTTTCCCCCTTCCCTGTCCATTTTACTGTGTGTTTCTGTAACTGGCAGGTATAATCTGTTTAGTATGGGTGCCCAGCATGACATTTCTACCCAACCATATCATTGCATTAGTCTTGCTTCAATGCAGAAGTTCCAGACAAAACCAACCTTTTTTTTTCCCCTAGCTGTCTGGCATTATAGACTGGGAATTTGCCTCTAATGCCCAGACTGATATAAGACTTGTAGGGCACCCAGATGGCATAGGACTGTGTATTAAGTTCTCATCCTGAGTTTCATGCAAGGGCTGAATACCTAGGTGGATAGTTCTTATTTCAAATATATTGCAGAGAACAGTTGAGCAGCTAGTCCCCTTCAAATAGTTGTCCAGTGCAGCAAAATAAACACTTGATCCAAAGCCTACTGGTATTGATGGGAAGCAGTGTTCAGGACCAGGCAGTAGTTCCCTGAAATGGATTAGGATCCCCTACCAACTTCCTGTTACTGCTCACTCTGCTGCTCCACTGGGAAGGTAATGTGCAAGTAGACACAGTGCTGGCAGAATAGTTCATTTATTTTCCCTATGAAAGCTACATGGGAAAGTTTGTCATATTTGCCTGTTTTAATGGATGCCCTGTGTAAGAATAATGCATTGGAATGTTACTTTGTGTGCTGCCTTCTAAAAAGATCAAACTTTTAAAGCTGCCAATAGTATTGCACTAGGAATGATCTGTATGGCATGTGCAGTGTGATGACAGGTTAATGGCTGCATTCCCAGCTTTTCTCTGTGGTATTACTGTCTTAAGTGCATATACTTCTTGCATTAAGAAAAGCAATGATATTACAGGAGAAGTGAATTTACCACCATTTCATTTTCTTTTGAAAACATACCACTGCATTTGGCGTTGCATCCTTTCTCCCTCTTCTGCTTATCTCTGGAAATATTCTGCAGAGCCTATGAGTTTTGAGAGAAGTTGGAGAAAGAATTGGAAGTAGGAAAATGTATATGTGAGAGAAGAGAGATATTGCAGGGGGCCTTGGGGAATAGTGAGAAAATACAAAGGATAAGGTTTTCCATTTGTTGCATCATGTAGACATCAAGTACAGGCTTTGTCCAGAGCACATTTCATGGATTCTGTGGTCCAGCCTCGTGATCCATACCTTAGAGATATAAAACCCACATGACAGCTGCAACCATCATGGCTCAGTTCAGAGTTCACTTTGTTCCAGCATGTCTCATAGAGAAAGGTAAATAGTCCCCTTCATGAGGATTATTTCCTTCATATTAGCATGAGAGTTGAAGCCTGGGACCAGGAAAGGCTGGAGAGGCTCCGTATGAGCATCTGTAGGACTGATTCTGTCCTGAGATGTCTTTTTGAGGCTGGAGGAATGGCAATTGGATGCCATTGTCAGTTACCAGGGCCTAGCTGCAAGTAGGGGAATGTTTTGGGCATTCCCCTTACAGGTGAGAGCACAGCTGGAAGAGGCTGTGAGAACAAAGCAGATGGTTACAGCAAGTTTTGAAGCCAAAGGAAGGGAATATTGTAGGTTTTTATCTGCTTGGTCAGAAAATGATTCTTGCTGAGTCTTGAGAGTAGAGGTTAGATTTAAATCTTGCTAGCCTGTCAGTATATCTCAAGAGTAGAAGGAAGGCAGTAGGATTATGATTTTTATTTCTTTCTGCCTATGTTTGTATATAGTAGGAGCTTCCTCCTTCTCTCTGTGCTGTCTTGTAATTATGCAGGCTACACGTTCTTGGGGTTGGGAGCTGGGTTTCTGCATCCAGCCTTCTACTCCCTTGAGTGAAAAAGAAGGACCTGGCACAGGGCCATTGGTGTGACTGTAGGTAGAACCATGGTATTTTGTAGGGTGTAAGCAATGGAAAAAAGCAGCTGCTTTTTAGACATAACTTAATGCCACAAAACTTTATCATTACCTGGGTATAGAAGCCAGAGAAAGTTTGGGAACAACTAAAAGCCATTTGAAGTACTGTAGTCAACAATTGTGAATGAAGTCTGTTTGCGCTAATCACAGGACATGGGAGGAGGGTCTTGCCTTAAAAGAAGCCCTGCTCTCAGGCAGCTCCCTTGGCTGATGATTGCCCTCTAGAGCAAAGCAGGCTGTGAGCTCACATCACTTGTCCTTGCAGCACCTCCATCACTCATGCTCAAGTAACCTATTCTGCTTCAAACCTAATGAGCAGCTTTTCAAGTCTGGACTATTTTCTATGATTTGGGAAACATGCAAAATTTTTTGTTTCTTTCAGAATCAAAGTTGAGGCAGAAATATAATGTGGTTTGTTATGTTTAAATTTAACAGATGATATCAAAGAATAAATTGTATGCCATCTCTAACTATACTCATTATTCAGCCCTGTTCATTCCAGCTGTTATTGTCAATGGGTTGTAATGTTCCCCACTCCCAGAAAAACATGACCTGTGAGTGCCTGCCCTTTCAAAGGGCAAGAGGGAGCAGAGGTGGCTCCTTCCGTCTCTGAGTCTAGCAGCTGAGTGCTGCTGCAGCCACTTGCTGCAACCTTGTTGGGTTTGCAGGTGTCTCAAATGCTGGCAGATGCTATAAACCCTCTGCATTTTCTGCTCCCTATAACTCTATAGGATGCACTACTGAGCACAAAGCATGTGTTTAATGAGCTGAACACAGCGAGGCAGGGCTTAAATACAGCAACCGGCCAGAGAACAAAAGACAAGGACATAAGAAAGGGCTGAACGGATTTGTTGTGCTGTTTGAGGGTAAACATAGGAAGGTTTTTTATTTCTGTGTGGAAGAAAAGACTCCTATGAAAAGAAATTTCTGCTCAAGTTATAACTAGCAAAATTTTGATGGACTCTTTTATTCATTGAGAACATTAAGCTTGTTCAGGCTCTGTCTGTCACTTGCAATGCCTTTGACCAGCACCGGGTACCAAGGACTCCTGTGAGGAAGCCTCAGGACTTGCTCCACACTAGGAGTAGTAGGAGGGAACCCAGTCCGCAGTGTGTGAGAGGAGCCACGCTGGGCCAGTCCGCCCAAGGCAGCCCCCGTCACTGGGACCAGCGAGCCCCAGGTCCAGGCATCTGCCCGGCCAAGTGGTGCTGTGGTGCTTGCTGCCTCTTTAGTGGCTTGTGCAAACTGATAAAGTAATTTGAAGGGCAGGTCTTATCCTCCACATCTGAAATTGCCCATGCTTCAAGGGGTTTGCCTTGTCAGCAGCAGTGATGCGAATAATGTCAATGGGAAAAAATGATGATGTCTGAGGTGACCTTTCCCTTGTGGCTTACCTCTGGATCACAGTCATACTGGCAGATTGATGTGGTGAAGCAACTTTGATTAACCTTCTGCCCAGATTATTCTCAGACATACTAATGCTGAGACTGTCAAAAACACCACAACTCATTTAAAAATTATCACCCTGAAGGGCGATTGAAATAATTGTAAATGAAGATTATTGTTACTATATGATGTCCCGTAGACTTAGCCTGGAGTTCAAGAGTCAGTGCCTCCCGTGGTCATTTCTACAGAAAATGCAGTCATGCCTCTAAGAACTCACGGTTCATGGTTGTGTTCCTGTGTGCTTTATAAAAGGAGAAAAATGAGACATGAAAGGAAAAAATCAGAAAAAGTATTTGGGATTAGAAATTTTTGAAGGCTCAGTATTCAAAATTTAATATCATTCTTACTATATATTAAACTTCTGGGAGAGTAAAATGAAATACATTTTTTCTACCCTTACTGTAGGATTAATGATTTAGAGTAAAGAAGCTTAGTAGTCAGCATTTCCTTTTTTGTAAGAATTTTATTGGCAAGCATAAGAGAAAAGTTAAAGCATAACTAGGTAAGCAGTAAAGAGCAGTACAGTTGGAGAGTCTGTGGTAGATATGGTTATGCTGAACTATGAATTAGCAAGTAGGTTGAGGAAATTATTCTACTGCTAGGAATATGTTGCGAATTTGTTTAAATTTACAGGGATCCAAATTGAGAAATCTGATACAATCTTACATGACTGTCCCTGTGTAACTAACTGTTTTGGGGGCAGTGCTAGTGGTGAAGTCCCCAGCACCACTGCCCGCTTAGCAGCCAGCCCTGTAAACAGGGAGGTTAAATGGAATTGTTCAAAGCTCATTTTGTATTTTAACTGTCTTAGTTACCAGACACTGCCTATTTTATGCATTCCTAATTTTAATGAACTAATGGTGTGGAGATAAACAATATATTACAAAGTATACGTTCATAGTGTTAAATTTTGCTGTTTTATAACAATTTTTATTCATTGGTGTACAAGTCAAATCCCCTGTTTACTGCTCATTGTAGTGATTATAGAGATTTGGAGATTTAAGATTATTTTAGTTCAAAGGCTTCTTGATACAGTAGAGAAAATAGAAATAAAGTGATGTAGATTATTTCCAAATCCAGAAGTTTCAGGGGTCAGTGGTGAGAAAGATGCTGTGATAAAGTTGAAAGTAATGCACACGTTAAGTTCTCTGAGGACGGGATTTCCTCTTCCTTGCAGCTCCTTTGTATCTGGGTGTCTGGTTTTTTAGCAAGGCCTCCTGTTCTGTGCAGGCCAGGGAGCCTGCCGTAGCTGGAGATACCTGCTGAAATGGGAGGAGAACTCCTGGCAGCTCGGGAAGCGCTGCAGCTCCTCGCCAGCTGTGTGTGAGGATGGCTCTCCTTTGTGTTAGTGATACTTTGGTTTTCAAACTGTGTGCCACATTCAACTGTAAGCTCATTGCAAAGCACTACAGTGCATGGCAAATCTTTTATACCAACTTGTCAGGATGACTTCTTATAAGGAGGATTAAAAGTTTTTCATTCAGAATGTCAGACATTTCTTCCCTTGGGGCTTATCAGCGTACAGCACAACTTGTTATGACTAACTGTGGTGATGTTAGCAGTGGAAAGATAAACATATGAGTCACAGAGATGAACAGAGAGTGGAGCAGAGCCATTTCCTGCCAGTGCTGTGGATCAGGGTAAATAATCTGCCCACACTTATAGTACATGTGGGAAATGGCCAAGTCGGTCCGTGCCTATGGACAGCTTGCAGCCGTTTGCCTGGTTGTTATCTCAGCTTGTAATAGTGGATGAGGGGAAAGAGCAACATGATAAATGAGTGCAGGGGAAAATAAATGTGAAGGATGAATATTTAATTCTACTCTGAAGAGCTTGTCAGGAGTTCAGGTGTAAAAGCTGCTATGAGATAGTTACCCTTTTGGCAAATATCAGTCAGTTTTCTTGTGATGTTTTGGGAAATGTTTTTTTTCGTATATCACTAGCACATTTTCAAACCGATACTGATAATCGGAAGGCATTCACTATTATTTTAAAGAAAATGAAAACTGGGTGTTTCTTCTTGATATCCTTGTCTCGTGCTTTGGAGAGTCTGGCCTCCATTTTGTTTGAGGCTTTTGTTTTATGGCAGTTGTAATGTTGGATTTGTTTCCATGTTTTATAGGCAATTAGCCTTTGACAACTGATGTGAAATGTATTTTGAGTTCTTTGTGTTTAGGTGCCTCTTTTGTTCGTATTATCAGTGTATAGTAACATATATGCTAGTTGAAATGGCCAAAACACATGGTACTTAATAGTAACTGTCTAATTAATACTTCTCATTCAGGGTCTAGACATTTTATCTCCTGCAGTGGACCAGGGGAGCCCAGAGGCTTTTCCAGATCCTGGTGCCTGTTGTAATTGTGTGTCAACCACCTCAAAGGGCACTCATGCTGTATGCAGTGTTCTCGTGTCCTCAGGCTGAGCAGATCTCGTCTATTACGAGAACACAGTATGGGGCTTAGAGCTAAGCTGGAAAATGAGCTGTAAAACACATTCATAAACATGAGGGCTAAAACCAAGCAAATATTTAGAATATGTGGAAAGTGTCCAAATTACCCCAAACTACATTTGAAGTGTCACTGAAATTTTCACTTCATAAAAAACTTGCAAAGTATTTGCTTTTTGGCCTGATTATGAACATTTTGCTTTAAATCAGATAATCCAAATCACAGGGGAGTCAATTTCCTAGGTAGTTAGAGAAGAAATGCAGGGAGGTCAGAAGCTCCTGTGATGGAAGATACTGCTGTGCTAGGAATTATTCAAGCAAAATATCATGACTGTGGTGGTTGTGCTAGGAATTCACATTTTGAATAAAACAGAACAGAGAACTTTTAGAGAACAGAAACTCCTTTTTCTGGTAGTGGTATAGAGGATTTGCAGTAGTCAGCGACTAGTTTTGTTGCCAGTTGATGCCAGAGGTCTGGAAGCACCAAACCTTGCTTACTGTCAGGGTTACCTCTGCTTTTGAGGCAAAGCAGCTTGTCCCTTGCCCTTATTCAAGGCATAGTATGCAGTCATTAGTTTCCTGGTATATCCCTTACCATGAAAAACATACACAAGTGGTAAATACTAAAGTAGGCAAGCATGTACTCTAGATGAAGCCTTATGGTACTCTTCAATTGACAACAGACCTTAGCCTATATGGTAAGGAATATTTTTAAATCTTAGTTTGTGATGGAGCTGCTGCTACCTGCCGAGAGCGCAGGGTGGCTGCGTGCTCTATGCACGGTCACACGGGGTGCACCTGGCACTGGCTGTGTCCCTGGCCTGTCTGCTGTCTCTGGCCTTGAGCGTGGTACTCCTGCATTTGTTTGCTCCTCAGTGATGTTGGACAACTTCCAGAGTTAAAAGTTTATACTTGGTGCTTTAGGAATTCTGTAGCAGTCCTGTGATGAAAGAAATCCTGGCAGTTCCTTACCCAAGGCAATCTCCAGGGTATATTTGCTAGTGCATTTAGAGCCCAAAGACATGTCTCAGGGGCTCTTGAGAGCCCCTGAATATCCAGCACTGACCTTGCCCTAAGCTTCATGCTGCAGAGCTGCCTTCCAGACAGAGCTCTCCAAAGCCCTGAGCTCACAGCCCCATCATCTGGCCCCCCGAACACTTTGTGGGCACTTGGTCAGCTGAAAACTCCTTAAAATTGAGGATATTCATCATCTCCCCACTGTCTTCATCTCATCAGACATGCAACCCTAAGTTATCAGTGATGTAAAGACCTTGTGGTGCCCTGAAGAAGTACTAAAATGGGCTTAAATGCCACGTACACCCATTACTATCCACAGGATAAATGAGATTTCTGTGCATAGGGTCAGGTGCTGGTCAAGTCTGCAGCAGATTGTTTGCCCCATCGTTTTTATTCTGAGAGGAGATGTTCTCTTTCTCTAGAGACACGGTGTTCCTGGCTGACTAAAATTCCCAGTGGCATAGACAGCTGGTAATGACAGAGTTATATAAACACTGCAAGTGACAGAAATAAATGGCAAGCATAAAACTTAAATTAAGAAAAAAATTCTCAAACGTCTCTTATGTGTATTGTTGTATGAAGCAAATAGGATTATTGAGACTCAGTGCCAGGCTATTAAGACATGATTTTTTATGTAAGAGGGTATGTGTAAGAGTCTTAGTGATGGATGCCTCCACCACAATCCAGAGGATGAGCCTTTCTTCCTACAGAAGTCAAATGCAGGATGTGGAAAACATTACTTTCATTGCATCATTTATCATTGCTATGACATCCTGCATCAAGAGTTAATTAAGACTTATACCCGTTCTGCCTGTGCGGATAATCAGAAGGCAGGCATGCGTTCCCATGTCTTTAGCTGAAACAGTATTTGAGCTTGGCGATTGTTATCTGTGGGACTCTACTTGTTGCAGAGATGCCAGGGATAAATCCTCCTAGCAAATTCTCTTCCCTTTCCCCTTTGCACAGCAGTCCCTGTGCAGCCCCTGTGGCTTGCAGTCCTCCTGCAGCAGGGTGGCAGAGGCCTCCTTGCTGAGCGTGGGGCACAGGCCTAGCTTGCTCGCTATCCTCTGCCACCATGGACTGTGTGCGCAGCAGCCACCCAATGGACGTGTTGTGAAATCTCAGGCTTACCAGGCAAATATGTTTCTAGAGAATGGGTTTTGCCATCCAATATGGGACACTGGAGCCAATTAAGAAAGCTGATTTTCATGTGTTTTTTTGATCTGAATTCCTTTAAGTGATACACTAGAAAACAAGAAACAAACAAAAGCAAAGTTATTGTTTGAAAGCCAAAGATGAAACAAGACATCAGTGTGCTTTGCCAGAAGTATTTCTTTGTGGTTTTTCAGTTGTTCTGTACTCTGCTCTCCAGAAGTTGTAACAGTAGTGGTACTGAATTACACAGTGTATCACCAGGTACTTTATTTTAACAGAATGAATTATTGCCACATCTTGCTGCCTTTTCTGCTCTACTAATTTTGCTGCATGTTCTATTTTGGTCATTTGCCCTACATTTAAAAAAGCAAACTAGTGTCCCACATCTAAATTTCATTGGGTTGAAAGTGTCTGTGCTACTGCATACCTTCAGTGTTTCTGCTGCAGGTGTCTTATCTTGCCCTACTCTCTTAAGCAGCCAAGCTGAGAGTCAAACAATAGAATTGAGTTCATTTTCACTTAAATTTGCTAATAGTTATGGGTGGTAATATTTCACACATGCCCTGTACTCAGGGGACTGGTGCAGCAGTCTGTAAATCAGGCCCTCGGAGTCTGTGATAATGCCAACCCCAACCCTGTCAGGATCTGGTCACGAACTGCTGCTCTTGGACACTCCTGGAAGCTCCAGCTGGGCAAGTTTATCTTGAAGAATGTCTTGTGATGACAGTAAGGTGGGCAGTGCAGGGTGTTCCCAGCACGCCGCTTGTGGGAGCACAAGTGTCTTGTCTCCAGCTGCAAGGCCTTGTCTTCTGCTGCAGAGTGAACAAAGTGCCCTGCCAGTGGTCAGTTCATTCTTCCTGCTTTGAACACTTTTCTTGGGATGAGACAAATTGCCTTCTGGATGCATCTCTCACTGATGAGAGATGGGCTTAATCAGGCTGGAGTAAGTACGATGCAGATAACTGTGATTAGATGGGAGGCACTGCCTGTTTAAGCATTGTTGGCATGCATCAAAGCTAATTCTCCTAGAGGATGAGGAAGAAAAGAGATTGGGACTGTGAGAGTGGGACAGGTGGGGAGGCAGGGTGCAGCAGCAGAGGAAAGCCACTGCTGTTTGCTGAGTGTTTGGAAGATTCAGATATTCTGGTGAAAGCAGCCATAAAGCACTGGCATAATAAATTTAGTTCTATCTAATTTATAAGGCCCAGGCAGACTGAGGGAGCTGGAGAACAAGGGAATTTGCTCATTCTGAAAATGAGCTCCCTGAATGCAGAGTAGAAAAACATGCAAAAGGCTGCTTTTTTTTTTCTATGTTCACCTTTGTTTAAAAACATCATGCACAAATGAGTCAGAGGATGGTTGATGTGAGGGGGAGTGTGAAAAAGCACTAATGACTAAGCCATTTGCCGTCTGTACTAGTGGATAATGTACTTATATGCAGAGTAACTTTCATGAAATAAATAGCATCCGGATCCTTTTGTACAGTCACAGCACTCAGATTTGTTATTCCTTGTGGGGATCAGAAAAGGTTTGCAGATTCATTATGCACAATCAAGGGTGATTTGTTACTGTTAACAAATCATCGTTAATGTGTTAAGTCAGTTTGTGATTTTTTTCTACTTTGGTTTGTTTTGCCTTTTTTTTTTAAATTAGCATTACTGAATATATTGCTTTTGAAAGAACAAATATGCAGTAGCTTCTGCCCCTGAACCCCGGGGTCTGTAGCAATCATTCTCTGGTTAGCAGGTATCCCTGGTGATGTTGTGCCAGCACACCTCAACTTTGATGGCAATGAGCAACAACCAGGGTTTTGATTTTTGTATTTTTGTATTTCTGTATTTCTCGCTTCGTTTGCCAATGGTGCTTGCATAAGAGCAGGAACCTTATGTAGTTGTTTCTCTTTGTTTATATGCCTGGTAAAACACCTAATCCTTTTCTTTTTGTACTTCTAAATAGCTATTCAGTGCTCATCCCTGTCTTCTGACACTTCTAATGAAACTAAAGGTCTGATTTAAAGTGAAAAGAGGATTACTTTAAACCCTACTATGTTGAAGAAGACTAGAGGTACTGCTACTCACTCCTGTCCTTCTTGGTCTGCAGCACACATCATGACTCGGTCGCAAGGGATGGAGCTGCCGATGGATCAATGGTGCAGAAAGCTGAGGGGAAATAATTTCAAAATCTGTTTCCCACGTTTTGCAATTAATCCAAAAATACATTAAGAGGATTAGTAAAGTTTCTACAAAAACTGTAGGGCGGTGGATGACTTTCCCCAGAGCCAGCACTGTGGCAGAGTCTCCTGGCTGGAATCTTTTTCGCCCCGAACCGGTATCTAGGCAGTGTGGAGGACCAGCAAGTGTGGTGGGATGTCGTCTTTGATCTTTAGGCTGGCCCCTCTCTGTGCTAGTCGGCTCAACATCCATTTCTGCTGTAGAGGGATGATACCTGGCAGCATTTCAGTGTAATCTGCACTTGCAGACCCTGCTTGATCCTCTTCCCAGTGTATGTGTATTTATTTAGATGATTTGTCTGCGGAAATGTGTGGCAGCTTGTTAGGATGAATTGTTACTGCATTAGCCTTTCAAGCACCTATGTCCAGTTTAAGTGACTATTAGCACAATTTAGACAGACTCTTAGCTATTATTTCTGCTTTTCTTGTGTCTCCAGAAAAACAGCATTTCAGGTTTATTCTGTAGCACCACCAAAATCCTTGCATTTCAATCAAACCTCAGTTTTCCTACTATGGCTTTAGAAATTTCGGCTCTCAAAACACTGCTATTACTAGCAGTGTCTGCTGGTCTCTCGAGGTCTAGTAGAGCAGAGGTACTGTCCATCGATGTGAACACACAAATCTCTCAGTAAACTGCTAAACACAAAGCTGCTGCTTGACTTGGCACTCGGCTGCCGCGGGAGCATCCCACCCTGCTAATCCCGCGGCTGGCAGTGCCTCCGCTCGCTGCCTGTGACATCCCTGCGAGGGCACAGGCCAGGCTCGCCTCCGCGCTCGTGGTGCTGTCTCTCTTGACGCAGAAACTGGCAGAGAGCCGGGATTATCACCTGCGCTGGTGTGAATATTTAAAAATGCCTGGGTAGTGTTTGTAAGCCTCATCTACGCTTCATGAGCTATGCCTTGTGTTCAAGGGATGGAGGTGTAAGAGAGAAATGAAAACTCCACGCTTGCACGTAAATAACATTAGCTGAGAAATCTGGATGATTATCATGACTTGAAGCAGTTTTCATACTATTGCTTCTGGTATCTGAGGAGCAAATAACTGCTCATTTAATTTATACTGTAATAAAATCTCCTATTGATTTTAATAAAATTGAGGACTACTATTTTGAATGAAAACCGTAAGGCAGGTTCTCCATAAAAACCGACTGTTCTTATTTTCTTGGCACACATACATTGCAAATTGTGTCTGATAACAACGAGTAGGGACAATTGCTTCTTTTTTGGAAAAAACAAGGAATACTTTAAATTAAAGAGCATGAGAACCCCTTAAGCACGATGCCCATCCCTTCTCTCACTTTCTTGTAATGTGTAGCTGGCTGCAAGATGCCGCTTTTCTTTATGTTGCTGTCCTATCATGTTTCTCTAAGGGTCTGGACGTGTAGGTGATGAGTGCCTAAGGCACAGGTTACTAGCTAAGGATGTTGCTGTTTGGCCAGTCAGCCAAAACGTGACCCCACCTCTCAGCTGGTCCTTCCTCATTCAGGCTTAAAGTTCCCATTGAAACCAGGATGCTCTGGAGAACACTTAGGGATTTGATGGTTGTTTTATATTGAAATGCTTTAGACCTTGCAGTCTACTATCTTTAGTAGCTGCTACACACCCCACGCATAAATCTTATCTGTGTTGTTCTTCTGCTCAGCGTCGGCAAAAAGCTTAGTCTTGTAAAAAAAATTTCTGCAGAATTGTGACTTAGAAATGAGTTAGAGAAAAACATCAGCATAATTAATATTCACCTTGATGTTCAAGTTTCACTTTGAAATGTTCTTCTACGTGATGAACTGCTAAGCAGAATTATAATTTCATTGTTGAATGAATATTCGGTATGCTTTTAATACTGCTTCCTTCCACTTCCTGAAACCAAAGCCTCTGGTGAGATGTTTCTAACTAGATTTGCTTCTGTAGTGCCTCAATAGGAAGAAAAAATACACAGTGCAACAAGTGGAGCATGCTGAAAAGAAATACAAGACTTTGGAGACTGAATCTGGTCTGTGCAATCAGTGCCTCTCGTTCTGACCTCCTTTGCCTCCCCAGTACAATGAAATTTCCAGAACAGCCCAAGTCTCTGAGGCCTGGCTGGAAATCTTTGTGCTGGCCAAGCTTGGGAGTGCTGTCCCCTGTTATCCTCCAGTTCTTTGTCGCACTGGGCTGCATCCAAAGCAGTGATGTTGCTGCTGTATCTCTGCAACTAAAATCTCTCTATATGGGTTTGGAACTTGGACAATAGATTGAACTAAAAGGAAGGAAAAGTATGTGTTGGTTTTGGTGTCTGCAATGGCACTGGAATGAACAGACTCATAGAATCATAGAATGCTTAAGGTTGGAAGGGACCTCAGAGGTCATCTAGTCTAACCCCCCTGCTCACACAGGACTTGATCAGTAATATAATGGTACAGGCAGAGGAACTGGAAAGATCTTGACATTTTCAATGAATTAAATGAATGTTCTGCATTCTGGTCAGCCATTTCCAGCAACTCTTTTTGTACCAGTTTCTACCTGTGTCCAATTTTCCTTGGCTTGTACCTGGTTTTTGTGCTAGCACTGGTAGGTGTTCAGCTATGAGGCATTCTCAGGAGAACTGGAGCTTGCGATATTGTGCCTACATCTTCCTAGCTGATCTGACTGGGTAGCAGTCTGACACCAGGAAACTGCTTGGTGTGGTGCTGAGCCCTGCCAAGAAACCAGGGTGGATAAACTGAGACCGAGTTTCCAGTTCGGAGCTGCCTTGTGCTGGTACACAGAGGAGCACGCAGATCTGCAGTCAGCATTGCAGAACTTGGTTCCTGCATGCCTGTGCTAGTAGAGGCTATTTATCTTCTTCTCTACCAATATTTGATATATTTTTTTTCAATTTTTATCGTAGATTCTCAATCCTCAATGATTCTTAAATCCAAAACTGATGTTCCACAGAGCTGTTCTCTGACCTACGCTACCTAGATCCTCTCATAGCTTTCTCTTCCTTATTCATTGTGGGATGATGACCTGCATACTTACCTTTTGAGTGTCTCACACCAGCTCAGGGCGTTCTCCCTTTTCTGCAAGGGATTAAACCACATAAAAGCTGTTTGTACTTCTGAATGGATCTACAGGGTGTTTGTATTGAAGCTAACATGGTTCTTTTGGCTCTATTGAGATGTTATTTAAAGGGTACAAGTGCGGGCTGAGCTACTCTCTTCAGTAAAGTGTCACCTACAGCTTTTCTGGACAAGACCTCAGAGTTTCCCATTGGTCTAGCACTTGGGGGACAGTTCAGGCAACATCTTTCTGGTGCATTTCCTGGTACATTTGAGCTACTTCAGTCTGCAAGGCTTCTTTGGGAAGGGTTTGGACTAGTATACTGCTTTCCTGAAAAGATACGTGCAACAAAAATATCACTTAACTTTTGCTAGCTTTTGTACAGGGTGTGCTATTTTATCATTATTGCTATCCTAGGAGGCGTTACAGAGGAAGGGGTGAACCTAGGCTTGTTAAGAAACAATCCTGTAAGACTGTTTTCCAAATCTGCACATATTGCTCACGCTCATCAACCCAAGGGGGGAGCCATGCTGAACTATTCCTGCTTAGAGTTGGACTCTGAATAACCCCAATGGCAAAATCCCATCAAAATTTATAGTGGTGGACAGCCTCTATCATCTTGGTGAGAACAAAAAAGATTCTGTTAATGAAGTCTTGCTTTTCTGAGTCAGGCTTTAATTCTTTGAAAATGCAATATTGGGTTGTTTGTCAGTGTGCTGAACACTAAATGCGAAAGGCGATGGCTTCCCTGTTCCCTGACCTGTCTTGTAAATCAGGCAGGTAACGTGCTTTCACATCTCTGGGGGATAGTTTCTGGAAGAGGCAGAAACTGTGGAGTATAGAGGGATTGAAAGTCTTGTCTGAAAATCTTCCTCCTATTAAACTGGATGCTGACGTAGAGATTGATGGATTGAGCAGCTGTGAGTACCTCGGTGATTTAGGATCTTAAATGGCAATTTAAAAATGTGGATGGGGGAATGCTGCTTCAATATGGCTCTTAAGAGAGACGTATCCAGAGGTCTGGAGACGTAATCACACTGGCAAACATTTTGAAAGCCTCCTTTGCTCCCTGTTTGCCTCCTTGAATATCTGTGAAAATATGGTCATAGATTAGACTTGAAAGTAAAGCCTAAGGTCCAGCTCCCTGAGGTGCTACTGTAAATGTTACTGTGAGGCTCAGAGTGGTGAATCCTGCTGCCTCTGCGCAGGTCTCCTGGCACGGAGGGCGCAGCCCCAGTGAGTGCAGGGCAGGGCAGCAGTCCTGGCTTTCAGCGCCTGAGGAGCAGCCTGTGAAGCAGGAGTGTTCCCCCCCCCCCTCCCCCCGGCCAAGAGCTCCGCAGCAGAGCATGAGGTTTGGCTGCCTGTGGAGCAGATGGCGCTGGGTGGCGTTACACTCCAATGGTAACATGGCCTTGACATCCATGTCAGCCGAACAGCAAGTTTCATTGTGTTCCTGGAGTCAGAGCTGTTTCATTTTGCAGAGTTGGTCTGTAAGGTGCCTCCTCAACCCAGCAGCCCAGCCTTTTCTACAGTGTGCATCTTCTCTGCACATGTCTTACGGCCCATCTGGGCATGAGAAATCCAGCTAACCTCTAGCCAACAGGAACAAATGCCATGCTTGGAGCTGGGAAGACACACTTGCTGCAGACTGTAATAGCAGCAAGCCACACGCATGGCAATAAGTGGTACATGGCAGCGAATTAGGAAGTGCACCTTAGAGCAGCCATCCCAGGAGTGTGGGGTGCAAAGGCACACTGGACCATTCCCGAACCCACACATAGCTTGTTCTCATCTTTTACAGGCAAGGGTGTGTTATGAGCAGAAATGGAAACGTCAATTAACAGTGTAAAAACCATGCACAGAGTTGCAGAGAGAAAGTGTGTGAAATTCTGGACAAAATAGTATATGTTTTTTAGCCAGTTAGCTCAAGCCAACTGTTATGCCTTGCATCCATGGAAACAGCCTGCATGAGATTTTCCCAGTGTTTATTTTTCACTGGGATATGTATGTGTGTGTGACTGTGTGGTCATCAAATACTGTGTCATCACAGTTAATATTCACCACTCAAATTATGTGCTCTTCCTTTGGAGAGCTGCCACAGGATGGGATGAGTGGTGCCAGGTGGCAGCAGGGAGGTGACTTACTGTGGGTGCAGATAGCTGAGGTGCACATAGAGCCTGTGGAGAATGTTTCATTTAAAATGAAACATAACACATTTTAAATGAAATTTAAAAAATGTTAAAAAATGCAAAACATTTAGACATTAAGAATGCATTTCTCTTGAGCCAGTGCAAATGGGAGCTTCCATTTCTTTGGAAAATTAGTATTTATGAGGAGATATAATCTCTGTGAAGAGAGATGGACGGAGAGGTGTGATTTGGGATGGTAAACCGGAGTTGTAGCAGAGAATGGAGTACGAGACATGGACAGTGCATCTCATCCCTAGAGTTTTTATTGGTTATTCCCAGGTACAGTGGTTTTTCTTGGAGAAGACAGAAAATATCTAAAAATGGGTATTCATGAAGAGCTTTGCTTCTAATTCATTCCAGTACGGGCTGCGCCCCAGGTAAGCAGAACATACCTGACAGGGCACTACAGAAAAACATGCTGGAAAAAAGTTCTTCAGACTTTGTGTTTCCCATCTGCAGCCTCAGCATCGCCGACCCTGGCATGATGTGGAGGTTTAATTCGATCTTCTCCCTTCTCTGCTGCAGCCTGACCTAGGAACCATCAGGAGCAATACCTTGCTTCTAAGAGATACCTTGCAGAACTAGGAAATAAATAAATGCCAGGGCTGCGCCATGCCAGGGCTGTCAGCCTTTGGGAGCCGTCTCTGTGACCCCGTGCGAGGAGAACCCCTTGTGGGCAGCAGATCAGCGTGCCTGGTGTTGCTGTCCGTGGACCTGGCACATTTGTTGACGAGGCAAAGGACGCTCAGAGCAGCATCAGTGAATTTCCACTTGGGAGAAAAGGTCAATAACATGCCATGTCTTGCTAACCTCCTCCTCCTTCACATGGTTCTTTCATCCCCAGGAAAACCCATCTAATAGGAACAAGAAGGAATAAGAAGGGCTTCTGTAGCTGTAAAAAGGTCTATTGTTTAAAGCAGCTCACCTGGAGAAGGCCTCGGGCTGCCTTGTCATGGTGGAATAGCAGGGCTGTGCTCAGGCTACGGAAGATGCTGCCGAATTATTTTGGAGCCCTGCTGAAATTCACTGTCATGGCATGGAACAACCCATGTTTGACTTTGCCTGCCAGGCATGTGGCCCATGGGTAGCAAGGACCGATCTTGACCTGGCAGTGCTACCCTTAGCTCACATGTGGCCTCCAGGTTCTCCACAGGCAAAACCTGTCCTGTGTCCCCTCTGCACTACCTCTTTCAGAGACAGCCTGATGACTCTGGCTCCATCAGAGCTACAGCAGGGGCTCTGTTCTTTGCCTGGTTGTGACCATGAGCTGCCACTGCACGCAGGCACAGGGTCATAAAGGTCCTTGCTGCCTCTTGTTCCCATGCACCTGGGCTGTCCATCAAAGATGCGCATGTGGTTGTAGCCTGGAAGCCTGCACAATTTCCTCTGGATTTCTAGCCAGGATGACCCGTGCTTGCTGCAGGCTTTGGCACTAGTGCTGTCCAAGTCCCCTGCTGCAGTAGGGACTAGAGGCCAGAGGCTGTGGAGTCAGCCTTGTCCTCGGGCTCAGAACTCCGTTTTAGCACACCTTGGTGTAGCCTTGGACAGACAATCTAGCCTCTCCATGAAATGGGAACAACAGAAGGTTTCCTGCCTTGTAGGCTTTGGAGAGGGAATATTGGGAAGTTTGGAGACAGTCTGTTACCTCAGTGGTGGGGACCATGGTTGTGGGTGTCATGTTACAGAGGCCCCAGCTCAGCAGCATGGTGTGTGCCTTGGTTGGTTGGTTGAGGGGTTTTTTGAGAGACTTAATTTTTTGGAAGAATGGTTTGGCTATATTCAGTGTGTTTTTTCTGATGCAGTCATCTTGCTGAGGATGCAAGTATCCTGCAAGAAACCAAGAGAAAAACAGGCTCCTTTCTATTTGTCTTATTCACGATGCCTGTTTTGTTCACTTGCTTTGCATAATTGTCTCATCCTCAATCTAATATTCTGGATTTATGAGTAACAGCAAATCAATACTCTCTTTTTTGAAAACTCTAGATTAATTAATTGCTAGTGTCTGCCTAGTTACCACAATTGTATTAGATGCCATCAGTAATTAATTTTTAAAGAAAATTCTTGCTCATTTTTTTAGCACCAGACCAACTCCTTCCTTCACTGTACATTCATCTACAGAAGCATCATGCTTCTCCCCCTGGGGCGCCTCTCCTGACAGATGAGGTGAGGAATGGGCCCTGCTCACAGGGAGATGGAAAGGTGACATCTGCGCTGCAGCTCCTGGGGACTGTCACAGCATTTTCAAAATATGTTGCTGTAGCCTCTGAGAAATGGAAAACACATGAAGAAAACTGAGACAAAGCTATGTATTTCTTTGAAGAAAAATAACCATCCTTACCACTGTAGAAAAAATATTCTGCAAGGTTCCCTTCTGCTGCTTTGCAGACACATGTGCTGTGGTATTCATACATGCTTTGAAGGAAAATCAAACCTCAGCTTTACTGGCTGGCATACAAATTGTCTCGTTATAAGCCAACGTTAACTCAGCTCTTATCCTAAGTTTTTGTAGAAAATACAGGATAAACAAGTAAGGAAACATGCTGGCTACTTCTTAGCAGCAATAAGCATCCTGAATTTCTGCAGCTTTTACTGAGGTCAGTTCTCTTCCCAAAAGCCAGATGCAAAAGGTTGCTCATGCCTCAGTCCCCCACCTTCAGGGTCAGCTTGGAAAATACCTGTATCATTCATTTGATGTGCAGGAAGATTTAAGACTGAATTCTGTCCTCTTAACATAGCCTCTGCTTTAAGGAACCTACATCCTAACGGTGCAGAGAACAGATCTGCAATAAAGCCTCTGTTTTTATAAGCTTTTGACTTGAAGAATGTACTTTGAGAAGTCTCACATGATATGTGGCTTGGCTGTCATTCCACCCAGTAGTGAAGCGCAGCTGCCCCTGGGCCGAACGCTGCTCCACAGTGTGAACACTTGCAGGTTTGCCTGGTTTCAGTCGAGCACATGGTGAAGCCATGTTGTCTTCAGCCAGGTGTGAAGAGAAGAATAGGTCTTGCTGATCTGTTGTTCTGCATTGGGAGCTCCCTTAGTTATTTCAGTGGCTTATTAGTTTAAGTAATTTGTTAATCTATTAGGCAAAGGGAGAGGAAACAGTCTATTGCCTCAGGATTACTTATGCAAAATTACTGTTTTCTTCTTTCGTAAACATATTTCAGCACAAGCAGCACTGATTTACCCTTGTGTTGGGAATTAATAGGCAGTTTTCTAGTGATCTCTGTGGTTGGAGTTCCTTTCTAACAGAATTAGAGGTTGCAAGGGTTGAACTTTTGATTTGCACCTCTGAAGTAGCTGGGAGCAGTTGGGACAGTGTATTGGGGAGGTGAGATTTTAGCATGGGGCTGTTGCTTGTTCCAGGTTATTTTGATACCTCCCCTGCCCACCTTGTGCTTGGGCAGCTACCGCAGAGGTCTAGGAGGCAGCATCTGCTTATCTTGCTCTGCAAGTACTGTCACCTGCACCACCATGGCTGCCATTGCAGACTGCATTTCCATGTTACAGCTGTGATGGCCTCAGTGACTATGAAAAAGGGAAGGAGGGAAAATGCTCCTAAAGATGGCAAATTCTGGCTTTGTAGAAGTTCTGGTGTATTCATCAGGATGCTGTGTCCATCACACCGGAAGAAGTGTGGGCTGTATAAGCTAGTGAAGCCCTTGATGTCTGACAGGCAGGGAACAAGGTGAGCCAAAGAAAATCTGTTCTGATTTGTAGAAAATATAATGAAGGTGACTTGGGTTAGGTTTGTTTTTACATGAGCTCAACTTATAGCTGGCCCCTCTGCTCACACCTGCAGAGAAGCAGAATGCTGAGTTCTGTGATCACGGTACAAATACAAGGTATTGTGTGTCTCAGGTGACTGTGTCTCTGGGGACTTGGTTTGACCAAGAGTGTCTTTCTGTCCTCTGCACAACCTTCAACACAAGCCTAGGAGTCCTTAAGCCTTCAAATACCCCCATCCTTTAACAAGACCCAGTGTTGCTGGCAGGGACCTGCTTTGGAGTGTCTTGAGACAACACAAAATAAGGATTTTGTTTGTTTTTGTAGATGTGTGGTCTAGTTGCGTCTCTGTTAGGACTCTTAGGTTAAGAGGGATGCATCTATTGGGCTGAGGCGTGTACATGTGGTAAAGCCAGTTGGAGATTTCCCATTTTGTAAAAACATTTTGTGATAAAAATGGAGTTAGGGCAAAGTGTAACTTTTGGCGGCGGGGGGGAGAGCATTAACGAGTGCTAGTTGTCTTGACCTATTGCTTAAAAACACCTTGAAAAGTAACATTCAAGCAATCTGACAGATATTTTTCAATAAATCTTGGATATGGGAGTTGGGTTTTCTAAACCATGCTGGAAAAAGGATTACAGTATTTACAAAAGAGACAGGAAGATTGATTCTCACTTGGAAAATCTGCCAAATCTGTTGATTTAGGGAGCTGGTGATTGGTGGAGTGCTTAGACTTGATTTATGTGCTTTCTTCCCTTCTTTTCCTACCTGCTTGTTCCTTGTATGGTAATCGGAGCTAGTCCTCATCTGAATGAGCTTGTTCCATGAATTTTGTCTTCCTTAGATGCTTTTCATAGTCAAAACTCTTGTGTAATACCTGCTTCTTGAGACTACACCTTCCACTTCCATAAGGTGTAAATCAAGGTGTTTGGCTTTATGCTGAGACAGCTGTCACACGCTCGTGCCTGGGGACAGAGGCACATGATGTCAGAAACACCAGTCCTTCTGGAGGACCTCAGCTTGAAATTACCTGGGTGGTTTAAACTGCTCAGTTCATCCTCTTGAAGCACTTCAGACCTGCTGCTTGGTTAGTCCATGGCTTGAGGGTGCCCATGAGAATGGGGACAGGGATATCCCTGCACAGTTCGGAGGTTTCCAGCACCAGCCCAGTCTGGGCTGTTTGGTGGAGGCAAGGCAGGGTAGTCTCCTGTTTGCAAGTAACCTAAGGCTCAGTCTGTGCCATGGAGCTGTTAATCCATCCTGGAGTGACTCTAAATTCTCTTGAATAATTCAGAACAGAGGCCAGCCAGCAAAGAAAATGAACACATCAGAGACAAAGAAACTTAAAAGCATAATTGATACCCTATCATCACTACAGCAAGCACCTTATTTCACACTTCTATATTACAGCTGGTTCTGAATCATTAATTAAACTGAGATGCTCCTGTTGTGCTTTACTTTCTGGCCTCCTCATGTAGGCCTAGTTTAGCTAAAGAGCCATTGTATTGTCCCTTTGTAGAGCTTTTCCACCTAAAACTGCTCTTAATGGGACACCCCAGTGTTTTTTGTCTTGTTCTTACTTTTTTTAGTAATTAATTACTGAGACATTAGTCACAAAATGATTCATCAAATCAAATAATTGTTTTAAATCAAGCAACAAGTGATATTCTCATGTGTACTGTTAGTAATTCATGGCATTTATGGAGTGACACATTCAGGGATTTGGGCAGTTCCCCTAAAATGAAATAATTATAAAGAGGTGCTGTTAATAGTAAGGGAAAAAGCTGTGGGAGAAGGATGATGGAGCAGCTGCAGTAAGGCACTGGCATTTTGTCAGTATGTTTTCTTTGCTTTTTTGTCCTGCAGAGGAAGGTTTGGTGAATAAAAGATCCAGGGTTTGAGTGGCAGTTCAGGGTAAACTCAGCACCCTGAGCCCAGCTGTGCAGCTCTGCTGTTGTGTTGAGCTGTTCTTGCAAGGTGGGGGTAGTCATGTGGGAAATGTCCTGATCCAGTTTGGGTCCCGTGGATGTTTAAATCCAGTGTTTGGTCTAACCACTGGCAGATAATGCTTATTCCCCACCTGGAAAGGCTGTCTTGGTCCCCGGGGCGCTGTAGTTGATTGTCCTGAAAAGTGTGATGACACCAGTGGAGCTTTAGAGGTCAGGTTAAGTATGTCTCTCCTGGGCCTAGTCATGGAAGCGAAGATGGATTTATGTATCTCTTGAGATTCTCCTGACTCCTGGTCCTCTTTGCAGGCTCTGGACAAAGTGTAGAGCAGTATCTGATAAGCTTGCTCACAAATGAACACATGCATGAGCAGTGTTTAAAAAATATCTCTGCCAGATACCTGTTAGATTTTAATACTGATATTTGTATTTTGAATAAAAACCTGTTTTACTTTTTTGTTCAGATATCATGTAGCTGAATATTAGCAATCCAAATGAGTAATAGCTGAATGTGCCTAGTGACATTTGGTATTGAATTGCAAGTGAAGCATTAAATGGATTAAAAACAAAACAGAAAAACCCTCTTTGCAAGTATCTAGTATTGATGAACAGGTCATTAGGCATTTACAGTGAAGTCTGCTTCTGTGAGGGGAGGGGAGGTTCAGATCAAGACCAATGTGGTGCTTGAGCCTCTGGGTTTGAGTAGAAGTCAAGTTTTGCATCAGAGTAACACTGACCTGCTGCATTGCAATTAATTTCACCCTTATTACTTCATGCAGTTTTCAAATATTTAGAATACATATAGATTATCTCTTATTAAATCGTTAGTGCTCTTTTAACAATAAATATGTAATTAACATAGACAATCTTATTAAATCTGTATTAGAGAGCTTATTTGGGACAATTGAAATCCTTAATTGAAGGTGTTACTAAGTGCCTGTCATTCCAGCAAGGAACTGCAATTACTATTGTAGAAGTGTTAGACTTGTCGGGGGAAAATACCCCCCTAGGGTGTTCCCACATTTTGACTTTAGCTAGTTAAGACTCCCAAGACCAGAAATGTTGTCATTTGCTCCAAGCATATATAGGTCTTCATCACTCTGTCTTTATTATGTTGACAGGAACTTTGTCTGCCCTGACCTTGTGCTGGCTGAAATCCTTGTTTTGCTTTTCATTTTTTAAAAAGATCTCCTCTTCTATCTCATTAAGCTTTGTGGCAACTTCTGCTGAGACCAGCGTGGATGCTGCCAGGGCAAAGCCGTGTTGCCCAGGTGAGAAGGGAGCACCACGTGCTGGTGACAGCAGCTGCAGCTGAGACAGGCCCCCCCTCGCTGGATGTTGAGGCAAAGAAGTGCTAAGGGAAGTGAAAGAAGCGCAATGTCATTTCCATGTTTTCTTCTGTGTTTGTTACTCAGACAAGTAAAAAAAACTTGGTGGGGGAGGGAGGCAGCTGTTATCACGGCTGCTCTCCTTTTTGTTGTTAGCTTCCCCTTGATGAATATGTTTAGATTAGGTACCAGAAATAAGAAGCAGCCAATCACACTCCTGAAAGTAGAGGTCAAGAGAACATCTTCCTTTCCTTCTCTGTTCTGCACTTGCAATACAATAATTGTACACAGGAAACATCTGCTTTGGAAACTACTTAGCAGCTGAGAAGCCCGTCTCTGAGTCAGAGCATCCTGCAGTAGCTCCTCATTACGACCGTTTATCTTCCTTCACTACAGTGAGCTGTGTATCCTGGAAACATCGCCGCTGGAGCGGCTTGCTTCTCTGCCAGACGGTGGGAATGTCCCAGCCTTGGGATAGGCCACCAAGTGGGGCTTGAGTAGCTGCTCTCAGGGTAGCTCTTTCAGAACAGGGAGATCCTTTTTCTGATGATGCTTATGGAAGCCCTTACTTGTCTGGGATGTTTCTTTAGCCTTGTTTATATCCCCAGAAGCGCCTCCGCTTCTGTGGCAGTGCCAGGGCTTGTCTCCAAGGGCTGTTGTGACCACAGGGAGCTTGGAGGCCTTGTCAGATGAGAGCCGCATGGCAGATGCTGGAGCAGGGCCTTGGTGGCTGGCATCGGGCTGGGCGTGCTGCAGAGGGCAGTCCTGGGGTGCAGCCCTTCCCTGCCTTGCAGGGCCCTCCTGCCATGGGGCACCCGCGGGGACCCTGCCCGGCCTCGTGGAGCAGCTGAGGCAAACGGCCCCTCTTCTTTGGGCTCCTTTCTCAGTCCAGGGAGGCATGAAGATTCACAGAAGCTTGTCAGGGACATATTCTAAGAGAAGATTCTACACTGATTTATTATTATTTTTAATGATAGCTGTGACTGGAACATTTTACCACCTATTTTTGTTATTGCTGCTTTTGTGCTTATAATTAATATAATTTATTCTGTAAAATACCAGAGTTATTTAGTAAACATGTCTGTAGAGATTTGTACTCAATAACAGTGCTTTATCAGAGATAATCCTCAGCTACTTAAACAACATTTCAGAGCTGGAAATTGCTCACAGAGAAATCAATTGTGAATATTAAAAGGGATTTGTAGAAGGAGGGAAGAAGTACATTTTCACATATTCTGCTTAGTTAAAGATTTAACCTAGCAACGTCATTGAATCCTTACACTAACTCGTAAGCTTGTTTTCTGTTATATTAAAGCTCTTGGCTGCACTTTAATTGTGTGCGTAATATTATTGATATTTAGGAAATGTTTCTGTCACCTTCACCTCAGTCAGCATTGCAAAACACAACTTGAAATAACTTAGAATTAATTTCCTGGCTAATATTTTTTTTCTCATCTCCTGAGAGGAGCTGATATAATAGTTAGAAAATCAAGGATCAAACAGCTGCCATTTTATAGCTGTGCTTGCTCTCCAGGCTCTGTGATCTCTGTTGGAAATGGAAGTTATTTCTTCTTGCAGGATGAGGAGGTGGGTTGGGCCCTTGCCCCAGAGAAGCTGTCTTCTAAGTGAAATACCTCGAACTTAATCCCATACACTAGCATTTTGTGCTCCTCAACTAGCATACGAACGGTTTTGAACACAGATGTTCATGACACTTCAGTCTTGCCAGTTAATATTTGTAATAAGTTTTGCCTTCGCTTCAAACCAGGCATGCTCCGTGACTCCCCATAGGTGTTCTCTAGAGCTGCAGAGGCAGCAGTTCAGGCCAGCGGCTCCTGCTTTTTCTTAACTGATGTTTCTGTCTTGTAGTAGCTACATACATCAGTTTTTGTAACTAATACAGTAGTTGCATTGACTGTTAGGATTCCCCACTTCCCTTTGATTTAATGGCTTAGTTGGGTATATGTTAGTTGTTTGTCAACACTGTTCAGCTGCTGTTCTGAGGCTTGGGCAAATCTTTGGACTGAGCTGTTTGCAAGCAGGCGTCTGGATGCGTTTGTGCTGTGTGGGCAGGGAAGGAGGTGAGTTGTCGATGCCCAGCAGCGCGTGTGGCTGTGCCCTGCTGTGGCGTGGGGTCTGTTTGCCAACAGCAATGCGTACGGTAACTCTGGTCCCTGCAGAGCCATCTGCCTCACGTTGGGTCTGGAAGTCTGTGTGCCCCCTGTTTCGTGGTGTGGATGCTGGAGCTGTTCTCCTTCTGCAGGCTGGGCAGGGAGGGAGGCAGCCCTGCTCGCCGCCCCAGGACCTGCTTGGCAGCTGTGGCTCTAGGCTCAGTCTGTCGTGGTGAGTTGCGTGTGTGGTCACGTCTAGAAAGTACTCGGTGAAGATGTTTCAAGGTTGGCCCTGTCAAGATATTGTTCATTGCATCAGCTGATGGTGTTATATCAATGCCATGAATATTGCCTAGACCATAATTAAATAGGCGTCTGTCAGGACTTTCACAGGTAGGATTTTACTAGCATCCAGACTAGAGCACCACAGGTCTATCTGAAGCCAATCTTCCGCTGTGAAAGTCATATTTTCTTCAGTCAGCTTTGAATCAAGATCTAATAGCTTCAAATTTAGTCAGAAGTGGGGAAAAAAAGGCCATTTGGAGAGGGAGGGAAAAGGTCTATATATTATATCATCTTCATTTTTATATGTGTGTGTATATATGTAAAAAAAAAATCAACTCTGCTGTTCTAACGTAAGCGTGAACAGCATGGTAAAATAGAACCTGTGCCTGGCAATGTCCTGATTATGCTGTAGCAGGGAAGTTTTAATTTAACCTTTTGTTCTTCTGGATGTCTCAGAAGGACTGTTTCTGCTGGTTATCATAATAGTTTTCATATCACCAAATTCACCTAACAAGTTTGCACTTTAAGGAGCTAAGAGCTTCGATCCCTCCTGATTTTTTTTAATAAAGCATTTTATGGTAAGTCAATAACCTGTCAAGTGCTACTCTGTATGTCTAGCTAAAACAACTCCTGTAAAGCACTAATGATGCATAACTGAGGGAGTGTAGGGGGAGGTTTAAGTCTAATCCCACACAGTGGGGGCTGTGGGTCGGAGTGCTGGCCACAGCAGCCCCGTTGGCTTTGTGTCCCCTGCTTTGAATGAACTGTGATCGGATTTGTTCTTACCTTCTTTTTGCACCATTTGAGCTAGGACGGGTTGCCTGAAGGAAAGGGAAAATAACAGCTGGGAAAAGTGAGCTGACGGTTGAGGATACCTACCAGCCCAGGAGGAAACATTGCCCAGCAAAGGGAAATCAAATTAATTTTGAAGTTCACCTCTGTCAAAATAACTGAGCACTCACTCCAGGATATTATTTAATTGAGATAGATATAACTGAATAAAGAGTCTTTCCATTAGGTAATAACTGGTCTTGTAGTATTTCTATCCACCTATCTTAGGGTGTTTTGCAAATAGGAGATGTAATGGAAGGGAGATGCTCTGTCGGAAAGTAAAGCCGTTGCACAACTCATACCCTGCAAAGCAGGTGTGAGTGCTGCTCTCTGGTCGGTGCTGTACTCGCTGGGCAGTGCTGCTCGATGCGCTCTTCTGGGTGTGCTTCATTCATGGCAGTCTCTCTTGTAAGTGTGCACCCCATCTGGAAGGAAAAAGCAAATGTGTTAAAAGGACATAGCGTCAAGGGAAGAGAAAGGACAGTGTAGGGCCTACTTGATGTTACGTGTTAACAGGATCTTTTTTTCTCCTCTTCAAGTGTTTCTTGGTTAAGAATGACCCTTCCATGGAGCAGATATTTCTGCTGTACCATTCCTGTCCCACAGAAAAACGACATTTGCCTTGGTTAATACTTTGCATTTTATCTGCTCATTGCCTTCTCATCACTCCTTCTCCGCACCCCCAGCTGCCATAGCAGTCCTGTCTCTCGTGTGAACCTGTTCCAAGGTTCTGTGACACATCAGTTTTGTTTATTTCTGTGGAGGAAAAGCTGTGTGACAGGTATGAGCAACTTCGGCCCTGGTGTAACCACCTCTATTTTGGGAAGACAATACCATTTTTGAGCAGCAGGCACACAATGGAGGCCCAGCTGCTGTGTGTTCCCAGGCCACCCTGTCCACAAGGCCAGAATGTGTCACTTGTCTCGGCTGCCTGGTCCTGGGGGAGCTGTGGCTGCTGTGATTTAGCCAGTTAGTTTCACAGCCAGATAGTGCTGCCTGTTGTCTTGGTCCAAATCACCATCATCAAACGACGCTGCTGCCGTGAATACAACTGAGCCCTCACTCTGTGCCCCTCTCCTGGTGCAGTGCAGCCTGGGGAATGTGAATCTTTCATGAGCCCCTTTTTTTTTACCACTGCTGTAAAAGCATCAGTCCTCAGAAAGGGACCCAGGGGAAAAACCATGTGAGGCTTCTCATTTCTGCCCACTCCACCAGCAGCCTGGCATGCAGACACGGGCAGCCTGATGGAGACCTGGGGCAGTGTCAGCTTGTAGACCGATCAGCCATGAGCGACCCCAGAGGGCCAGCAGCCAGGAAACAGTGTCAGCTTTCCAAGTGCATACTAAGAACACAGACCAAATTTTTTGAAACAAACAAGGAAAAACAAAAGGCAAGTAAACAAAGAGGCGGCATTGCTGTCATGCATGTCATGTACATGTTAGTATAGAAGGAAGTATCATGAGCTGTCTAATGGGGTTTTTAAAGCTCATTCTCTACTTGTAATTGTTTGGGCTTTTTGTTGCTGATTAAACATTTTGCAGGAAGACACATCACAGAAAGGCTTTTGCAATGGTATCCATGGAAACAATAGGATGTTTCTATCTAACATACATACTAATTTTTCCAAGCTGTTATTGAAACTTGGCTGTTCTTGCCAAGGGGGCTTAAAGCAACATTAAGAAAGCAAAATACTGTAGAAAAAGATTTGAAACAGAATCAGTATTATAGGGTTTATGAGGACAGGATATTTCTTCAGATAGTTTTTCAACTAGTGTAAAACCACTAACTTGGGCCACATCCTTTAATTTCAAAATTAGTTGAGTCATTGGCATCAAAAGTCCACAGTGACTTAAATCACACCTGCATGTCAGAAGCCCAATTTACATTATAAGACAGACAGTATTAGAGGGATTCAGTGAGATGAATCAGAAAAAATGGTCAAGTTTGGTTCTGTATTTACCCACCGTTTACATTGCAGTGGATCAGCTTTGGGATTTTATTATTTAAAAAAAGAAAAAAGAAAAATTCTAAATGCTTTAATTTCAGTTTCTAGCCTTCTCTTTACCTCAGTAAAGTAACTGATAGTAACATGTGCTGTAGCAAAAGATAGGAAAGAGCCTGATATTGCAACGACAGAATTATGGCACAATTGTAACATCATGTTCATTACTTATTCCTTTAGCATGCATTATTGTTAGATGAATCATAATGAACTCATCTGGTATTAATATAAATGCAAATTCCAGTGTAATTCAGCTTTATTTAATGTACAGTTGAACTTCTTCATGAGTTTCCCCTGAACCAAGGTCTTCCTTTGAGAGCCCAGCTATTACTGAGAAATAAAGGAGTGATAATTTGGCTACTGAGCTCCTTATGGGACTAACAGAAGGTAGCAGTTAGTCATTGTGAGCGACTGTTAAAAAGAGAGACTTTTTAATTCAGAAATTAAAGCTGAGTATTGGGAGGACACCATGCAATTCCAGGAACAATTAAAGGACTTCAGTTTTTCTTTACAGCTCAGTAACTCTGTCAGATTTAGGATGTTTTAACTGAGGGTCTGTTTTATTCTTTCCTCCCCCTTCTTCAAACTACTGATGCAGCATTGGGACGCAGCCCTTTCTAGGGAAAAGAGGCAGAAGCGTCAGTCTCTCCCGCCTGCTACGCTGCTTTCCCAAAGGCGCCGTTGTCGGCAGCGGGGCGCACGGTGCGCGTGGGCACCAGGGAGCTGCACACAGACCGGGGCTTCACAGCGGCAGAAAGTGAATGGCTGAAGGGAGAAAATTCCTGCTACCTGCGTTTAAACCGTCTGCTGTTCCCAATGGCAGCAAATTAGTATTTTCTCTCTCCTACAGATGACTTGCTCTAAACCTTCGGAAGGTTTTGAAAAGCATCCGCTGTTGTGCTTCCCCTGGGAAACAGGGTCAGAGCTGGCTTTACTGCTTCTATTTCTGGGAATATCTGCACATAATCCTGGTTTGTGTTTCTTAGTGTTTTATCTGTGCTTGCAGGAGTTTTCCCTGGTTGAGACCTCAAGCTGTGCTGGTAAGAAAAAATCATATTTTAAAAGCAAACAAAAGAACAAACTAGAAAAGATGCAGAAATTCATTGAGACCCTGTGTGAGAAAAGCAACAGCGAGTGCCTGATTCCCATTTGCTGATGTTCTGGGATGCTTTAAAAGAGATTGGGTGTGTGGCTTTCACTGCTTGGTCAGACTTGGACAAATTCAGGCCCTTCTCATCAGCTTGGTTAAATCAAAGGATATACAATGTTCTTAATGGGAAATAAACTGCTTGTAAAATTGTGGGACTGTTTTTGAAGTGTAAGTGACAGTTCCTGCCCCCAAGTGGAGGTGCCCTCAGAGCTGGCTGCATTCTGTATTTCTTGGAGGCTTAACCCTGCTTGCCGGATGAAAGCTGCCCATTTCCTTATGGGTCCTGCAGTGATTAATTATTCCCTGTCTTTCCTGTCACTGGCAGCGTAGAGAAAGGAGCATCGCCTTTCCTTTTAGGAGGTAACGTCTTGAAAATCAAAACATAACTTGCAGCATGTAAGACACCTACATGATTATCATAATTAAATTAATTACTAGTATTTGCTCACTTTTGAAAGATGAAGACCATTAAATACTAGATGTCCTTTTCTTTATGAAAGCATCACTAACCACATTAAAGGAAGGCATTTTGAAAGTAGAGCTGTTCCAGCTTGAGCATTAGCTTTTATGGGGATGTGATGAGTTTACCTGCTGCACGTGGGCTTTGGTTGGTGTAGGAGCGAGGCACAAGCTGGAGGTGCTCAGCACCCGGGTGCTGGTCGCCTTCCACCAGCAGTGCAAATGGAACAGACTGTGATGGAAATGGCTGTGAGCCGTGAGGAACACACAAGTTTAATTCTATATGCACTAGTAAACAAAAAGTACAGCCTTGGTATTTGTAAGTGGTAAGTTCCAAAAGGGAATATGATTTTTTTTTCTTTTTTTTCTAGGGAAGATGAAGTGACCCCTTGCAGAATTGGGGTGAAATTCTGCCCTGTCACAGAATGGCCCCTCGTGGGGAGTTCCCTTCCCCAAGAGTACAAGAAGGCATCGTTATGGCTTATTCACTCAACGTGGTGACAAGGTTTTGAATAGGAAATACAGCTATTTCTTGCTTTAGATACTCTAGTTATAATCCTGCATCTTTCATTAAATGGCAGTTATATTTATTTTATATTCCTTTGCTGTCTGGAAGTGAGCGGAGCTCCTCAGTGGTATGTTTAAAACGCAGTGAAGCAGATGCAGACAAGGGGCAGGGCGCAGCAGCCTGGGCAAGGCTGGCTGCAGGGACGGGGACGCAGCGTCTGTGGACGCAGCGTGGGATGGTAGCCACAGCCCAAGGGCTCCGCACAGCCAGAGCAGGCGCTCACGGCGCCAAGGGCCAGGCGTTTCAGAGCTCTGTTCCCAGTGACTGTGGTTTGACTCTGTCCTGTTGTGCATTTTGAGGAAAAAAAGGCCCTGTTTTAGTTGGTGTCAGTGGTATTGATCTGTCCAGAAATTAATGAAAGCGTTTCTAGTTTTTACTGCTTCAAGGCTTGCTGTTGAGAAGAATAAAACATTTGCCTGTTTGTGATTCTCTCTGCAGTTACTTCTTACAGCAATACATGCCCATTTGTGCCTGCCTTCCTTTCTCCATGCATTTTAAATGTATACACTTAAAAGACTCCTGGTTGTGCTTTGGAAAAGGTTGTTTAATGCTTACTATTGAGTGAGATAATTTCTGATAACACAGGCAAGCAGCTTAATAAATAAATAAAGCTTAAATTTTTCTGTCTTCCAAGTGAGGCTGAGAGTTTGCAATAGTCAGTAGAGCAGGAAAAATGCTCCTTTCATTGTCCTGATACAGCTCTCATTTGCTTTGGCCTCCTTCAGACTCGAGACAGGTAGATCTTTTTGCTCTACCTGGCAGGTTATGAAACTCATAAGTTTTTGATGATTGTTCATGGTGAAGAATGATTGCAGAAAGGATCGCCCTGAATAATGCAGGAACTCCTGAGTCCTAGAAAATGCAAAACTGTTGATAAATCTGCAGCTGTGAGAAAAATGAAACAAAGTTAAAAATACGACTTTGGCCTTTTACGCAAGATGAATAAATAATTCCTAATAGAAGCTAACTCATCTCATATTTCCACTGCATGTCTGTGTTAATTTGTGGATGCTGCTGTCCACAAGGAACAAGCTGAGGTGCCCCTGGCACCCTGGCCAGAAGGTACCCCCGGGGCTGCCTGCCTGGGGCCGCTCTGTTTGTTGTTCTGCACTGGTGTTTGCCAGTGCTTTCGTTAGACACCATGTGTGCTGTCTCTGCACATGTGTGTTTCTGTAGGCTCACATATTCACTCAGTTCTGTAATGTGCCTTTTATTTTGCAAAATGGATTATGTTGATGATGAAACATTGATGCCAAAGGAGCTTATGGATTAATGCGGACCTTGGCTCTTAGACCACTGGATTTTTGGTTTTGCGGTAGCTTAGGGTACTGTCAGCCTTGCAACCTCAAAAGGGAAAATCTGTGTCATCCCTGCCATGATCAGAGAGTGCAGTCTAACGGGTTACTGATACTGGATGTGTTTTTAAAGCTCAAGGAAAACAGGGTCTTTGAACCTTGCCTGTTGCCAATAAGCTAATCCTTGCAAAATGAAAATTGCCATCTGCTCCTGTAAGCAGGAGCCAGAGGCAGGCATTTGGGTCCAGCTCTGGTGGATTTGGATTGGGCGTTGGACACAGTGCAGGAACACGTGTCGCTCCTGTGAGCAGTTGGTTGCTGGTCCTCAGTGATATTACATATGACATCTGGCATACGTAATAATTTAAATTGATATTGGCTTTTTAATTCTCTTCTGTTTCCTAAGGAGCCATCAAGGAATATTGCTTCATATTTTTACTTAATGTTAATTTCAAACTATTATTTAAACTGTCTACACCCTAATATCAAAACTAAAAGCACATGATACTTCTCTACAGCCTTTGGGTTATACAGATGAGCCTAAATATGTACATTTAGGTTATACACTGGTCAAAGACAGGAACTGGCTGTCTACTAGGGAAATCTTGGGGAACAGATTTTCAAATGCTGAGCATCTGCAATTGGGAGTAACATTTATAAACAGTTCACTTCTCTTTCTATGCAGGATTCTTTTCTGTGAATCTGGATCCACGAGAGAAGCTGAGCTGTAAGCATGTATCATGTAGCTGCCTTGGGTTTCTCTGCACTGTTCTGCTCTGCCCTTTGCAGGACGTCGGGGGCTCCTGAGGTGGTACCCCATGCAATCTAATAACACAGGTGTTGCTTGCAAACCTACATGGCATCGAAATAGCTGTTGTTGGTGATGAATACCAACATGCAGGAAAAAAATATATATGTAGAAGCTTTTTCTCCAGAGTCTCAGCAATCAGAAAATAGTGAATTTAAATATTTCTTAGTTACATGTTTAAAAAAATTAGCAACTGCCTGCATTAATTGAGATTCAGTTCTTTATGTATATCAATTCCTTCTTACCCTTCTGAAATTCTTAGCAGTGTGAAAGAGACAGAGCAACAGATTAAGCTAAATGTTGGCAATGACAGAAATAAATTGAAGGTTTAAAACTTATGTTGAAATAAATTACTAATAAAAGCATGCTTGCTTTTTCTTGACTTTTTTGCAAGAGCAAGAATTCAGTAATGCAGCAATATTGTTCATGAACTCAGCCATGGCGGTAATTTAAGACCTGTGGGTATTATCCAGTGCCCTGTTTTTCAAGTTAGCGTGTTGGTGCTTTGCTGTGTGACTTAAGAGCAGATCTGGCTGCCCTCAGTTGTTCCTTCCCAACGCCTTTGTTTGCATTTTTCTTTGCTGTTGTGTCTCCCACAAGCCAAGTGTCAGCAGTGTGCAGGGATTGGAGTAACCTGCAGCACTGTAGTGTTTCTTGACTTTCTCCATCTTTACCTGGGGTTCTTGCAGCAGTCTCTTTATTGAATTTTGGGCACAAAGCTCATTCTGCCCTTGTCTGTAGGGTACAAAGGGGCAGTGTTGGAAAATGAGGTTCCCTGGCCTGAAATCAATATCATATGTTTTCACTAGCTTTGGGACTGAAGTACAAAAAGTTCTTTTTAATAGTGTTTTAGATAACTGAGCTTTGTTGTTACAAAGCTGTAAAAATGCACTGTGACTCTTGTTTTGGCCAGAATCTAATTGAAATTTTGCTCATATGTTCAAACAGAAGAAAACACTGGGCTGTAGAAATGTTTTTAAGTGTTGCAGTGCAGCGTTGCTCTTCAGGAATGGATAGAAATTAAAAAAGAATCAAGAAGGCAACAAAACAGGGTGAAACAGTTCATAATGAAGCATGTAAGTCATGCTGAAAAGGGATTTTCCAAAGGCCTTATTTCATGTCAAAGTTACTTTTCAGATTGTGAATCCAATAATCCCTCTTACGCCCTTCTCTCTTCCTTTCCCCCCTTGTGGGCTCAGTTATCCATGGACACTTCAGCGCAGGCATTAGGGGCTGTTCGTCCTGCTGGCTTAGGGTGATTGGGGGAGGATCAGGTTCTGTAGGTGCTGTAGCAAGCAGACCTTTGCACAGTTGCGGACTGCCTGGGATTAAATGCAGCTCTTAACTAAGTTCATAATTGCATGGGATATTTTTTTGCCAACATCTAGAACTTCATGTTGATTTCAAATTAAACAATAAATGTCTGTATTTATAAGCAAACATTTGTTACTAAACTTGCTCCAGTATTCAATTTGTTCCATACCAAGGATTTCTAATCAATATTGCATTCTAGCAGAAAAATAATGTGATAAGCTATTATTAGGATAATGTTGTGTTCCTTTGCTTACAACTGACAGCTAATCTTTATTTTAATTAATTTTTAGATTAGGTAAATGAAAATCCTTCTCTTTTTTCATGCTTTAAAATTTATTTATTTTTAATTTTATGTGCCCAGCAGGATTAAAATCAGAAGGGTTGACTGGAATTTTATATTCTGGTGCTATGTAGCTTTAAAGTTCATTTCTCAGCAATATTAAGGCAGACTTATTTTTTGGAGTTTAGCAGAATACAAATACAGTATCATTTTTTATAAGATATTATGGAAATGTAAGTTGTTGTAGAAACTCCATTCTGCATGGTTTAGATTAAAGGCAGCATGAATGTATGTGTCTGGTGGTGACTAGGTGATTTCTACATTGCTGGCTGTGCCCATGGAGAGCACCACACTGTGATAAGAACGAAGCGTGTGGTCTTTCCGAGTTGGAAGCAGGGCGCTGTGCTCAGCCTGCAGTTAATCCGCGGGCTGGGGTGTTCTCATGCAGCTGAGGAGAGTATCAGCCCCTGCTCCGCATCTTCCCACTTCCCCAGGGCTCCTTGCGCCTCTGCGCGGGCAGTTCTCCTGAACCACAGCGGAGTCGTGGGTACCTTGTGCTGCTCTTGAAAGACGCTGCTCAGCTGCTCTGCCCTGGGATGGGCTCTTCCATTCAGAGAGTTTGACTCGTTTTGGAAGAAACTCAAGTCTTGCAAATAGAGCTACACTGGCCTTCTAAACTAATACAGCTCAATTCAAACCTCACGATGGAGGTTAGTTGAAAGTAAGTTGTTGAAAGGGCTGGTGCTTCTGTTTGATTTGAGTGAATTTCCTTCTTTAACACTGACTTTCCTGATATTTTAAGCAGAAGTGGGTGGCTTTTCTAGCTTACACCAGGTTGACCTTGCTCACAGCAAATGCACTATAAAACAGGTAATGTGAATAAGTTTGTCTGCAGCTCATAATTTTTTCACTCTCCAAAAGATATATTTGATGCTCTGGGTAGGTTCAAAATATGATACAAGTATCACTATAACATTTATTGTTCTCTCATTTAAAATTCACTAAAATTTTTATAGTCTCCAGAATGCAGTGTTGTTCTCTAAGGGCTTGACCGAGCTTGTTAGGTTTGTGCAAAGTGCTCGCCTTACTGTTTACAGTCTCTGAGGAGTGAGATGGCCTTGAAAGGATGATTAGATGACACTAATCATTCTGCTCATTGAGAGGGCCTGGGCAAAAGTGATAGCCATTACAATACATAAACAAGACCTTACCCATTTTGAAAGCAGTGTTCTGGGCAAGAAAAGCTCACACTCTGTGTGTCTGCCTGTAGCGTCATCTCTGCATCAAACAACGTACGCCCAGTGCTGTACCAGCTGCTCTACTCCTCTGGTTGAAAACATCAGTGGTGCTAGACCAGATTTAGACCAGTCATTTCTGGTAGAACATGGTTTCTAGAATTATATTCAGGGACATACAGTAATTCGCGTTATTAGGACTTTGATCACTCATCCGCGTGCACATCTGGGCTTTCTTCTGAGTACGTAGTTGTTCATGCAGTTCTGCAATACTGGAGGCGCAGCCTTAATGTGACCAAATTAGTGCATATTTGGTGAACTCCAGATGCATCCTATTTATTGATGCAGTCTTCAGACGAGGTCTCTTTCTAACTTGTGCTAAATTGTTGTTTTTCTCCCTGAAGACAAAAAAAGTACTGGATTTCCTTGGACTGTAGCTATGCCGGGAAAATTGCTGTAAATAGGCATTTTGACAGCCTGTGTACTTGGAGTCAAGCTGGCAGCTACCCAGTTTTATACAAAATTGCAATGATTAGTTCTCTGTTCCTTTTATGGGAAACCTTTTCCATTTTCTTAGGCTGCTAGTTTTCCAAGCAGTGTGTAGGTTTTTGATATCTTGGAGAAAAGAGCCTGCTTGTTCTAGGTCACTTCAGGCACAGGCTGTAGGAAGCAGTGGGAGGGAGGGAGTAGTTCCTACTCTTGCTCTCCCTCTTCTAATTCCTAGAATTTTGGGTAATAGCACTAAAGTCTCATGGGGTTTCTCAGTGAACTTCACTGCTTTATTTGGTCTCTGCTGGAATGGAGAGAGGCATGAAAGGGGCGCAGCAGAGTCCATTTAAATGAATGGCTGCAGAAGAAAGGCAGCTTCTAAGAAACAAATGTTCTGCACAGCTTTAGATGAACGCGTGCTGCGTTTGTGCCAGGGATGGGATGAGGACACTGGCTGCCTTCCCTTGCCCGCAGCTGGGCCCCTGGTGCCCATGGGTCTGGGCCAAGTTCGGACCTCTCCATGCCCACGGCCAGGGTGCCGGGACCTGGTGCTGAACCAGCCGTCGCCATCCCTCAGCACAGGGCGAAGAGACGGCCGTACGTGTGACCATGTGCGCGTACGTGCATCTGTTTAATGATTCTCCAGAACATCTTTTTAATAGGGTATGGCAGCATGGAAGATTTGGGTTATTTTCCAGAATACTTGATGCCTCAGGAAGGATGCAGTTTTACTTCAGACCATTCCTTTCTAAGGCCGCTTGTCAAGAAAATGTGTGTGTCATTTGCAAGGTGTTTCCTTTAAAAAAACAGGCTTAGGGAAACGGTTTATCCATTGTGACACACTTTCTTCTGCAAAATGGGCCACATAATTTTGCGAAGACAATGCTAAGTGCTTTCCTTCAGAAGCATTACAGCTTAATGCAGACTTTCAATGTATCTTAAAATAACATAGTCTGGTGGTTCTGCCTCTGCAGTGATTTCAGGATAACTGCTCACAGTGCAACCAGTGCTTCTGCAGGCAGCTCTGGGCTCTTCCTGATGCAGCCCGTGATGCCACATTGACCTGCAAGATCACTGTGCCATGGTCTGCGCCACAAAACCTTTCTTTTTCCATAGTTGTCCTGGAGACTCACGTGTGATTCCCTGGGTCTCCTCTGGGCAGAGGGAGCTACCACCATGTCCCTCCTCTGCCTCTGTCCGGAACTGCCCTCCCCTGCCGTCTGCTCCTTCCCAGGGCCTTTCTTAGCCCGCGGTGCGATGCTCCCGTGGCCCGGTAGCCCGAGTGTCCCCTGGCTCTGTGTGCGGCCCCTGCAGAGCCCGGCGCAGCAGAAGGAGCTGGGGCTGCCGGCGCCACTGCCCCAAACGGGGCGACAACTCACCTGCTGCAGTGAGACGGCACTCATTGGATGTTTTTATTATTATTAAAAGACAAATCTTTGAGTTCATTATACCATTTTAACTATTGTGTAAAGCATTTCATTTTAATAATGTACCTTAATTGCATTTATTCCCAGTTGTGTGAGTGTTTGACACTGTTTAACGCAAGTAAGATCAGCCACTTAGCTGCTGTTGCAGAAAGCCGCAGTGTGGCCTGATCAAAAGCACTGCTCTGTTAATGGTGATTGTGCCTCACATTTCTAAATGGTATACTTTCCTGATGTGCTTCCTGTGTGTTCTTGGATGTACGTGTGAGCTGCTGCATTTGTTAGAAAAATAGTATCCCATTGCTGTCTGAGAGCCCTGTTGGGCTGTGCTGTTCAAGTGGGAGGCAGTGTTGCATTAGAAAAAACTTCTGACCTAAGATCCCTTAATTAAAAATAAATAGATGCTCTAAAGAAGAAGAACAAATGCTGAGATAAAATGTTCGGCTGGTCTGAGCATGAAGAAAGCTTAAAAAATGCCTTCCTCTGTGATACCGCAGTTTGAAAGGGAAGAATTGACTTAGTCCTTTATAATTTGTACATCCTGGTAACTTGTTGGAGTAATCAAATGCTAGTACAAAAAGGAGATTAAAAGCATTGCTTCCTTAAGGATTATTTTCAACTACCCAAGGTCAAAAGTAAATTATAAGTAATGTAGCTGAGAAGTTGAATCTCTCTGGCTGGATAAATGTCACAATGAGAAACTGTAACTTGGCTTTCTATATTTAAATATCTCATTATATCTGAGGCCATTGAAAGGCACATTAGGATCCAGAGAGGTGACACGCAAGGTCTCGTGTTGAAAATCCATCCTTTAATTATTTTATGGAGGTTAATGCTTATGTATTAGAGTGGTAGCTTCATCTTGGTGATGAATAATAGGTTTCAGTAGAAATGAGTTTAATGGAAAATTAATAAAGCAAGATAGGATGGCTGCATTGCATATGAAGGCAAGTGATGACGTTAATGTGTTCTAGTGTTGCTTTAAAGGGGTTTATATTTTCAGCAGTTTTCCAGGAAGTAAAACCATTTTGTCTGCTATTATGTGCCGTGTTCCTGGTTAGGTTTAGCTTTTTTCTTTCTCCTCATGTATAAGCACTGCAAGTGTACTTTACTGGTAAATAGCCAGTTTAACCGAAATAGCCACTTGTTCCCCAGTGCAAGAAACATGACAAAATGCTCCCTTCCCACTCATCCAAAAGCACCAAATCTAGCAAAACTAACATTTGTTTTTGTGCTGCTGGGGGGTGTTTGTAGTCAGGTGCATGTGGAGCAACTTGGCTGCAGCCGGGCTTGGTGTCCGGAGCTGGTGGCACCAGGGCAGAGGGGTCGGGATCAGGCTGGCTCTCTGGTAACCTGAATCCTGGTGGCAGCTTAAGGCAGAGACTTGATTCCAACTTGCTTGTTCTGATAGTTGTTTGGTTAGTTCAGATCTTAAAATTCGTCTTCTCTTATGCATACAACATCTCTGTTTTGATGGGGATTTTTGTTATTGTTTTGGCTTTTTTACAAAGAAAACTGAAAGCTTGAGGGAATTGCATTCATGTTTCTGTTTCTTGTGTGCTACTATTGAATAAGGAGAATGTATGTGGAGTGAACAGCAACATATTTTTTTAATAGGATGATAGCTTATATTTCTGGCTAAAACATTCTGGTTAATTAAAGCTCAGTATAATAAGTGGAGAGCTTGTTGAGAGGAGGAAAACCTGCCTTGCAGGGGAATTGCTTTTTTTTTTAATACTTTTTTCTTCATCAGCTCCTGTATCCCATTAAAATGGGTACAAGAGAAAAAGTAATTCAAATTAAACCTAGCATTCACAGATGATCTATGACACACCAATCCCAAATGTGACTTAATTTGACCAGTTTTATTAGTTTTATGGGTAGTGTCAACCCCTGGCCTGGCATGAAGCAGATTCTAGTAAAATGTAGTCTAAACCTACACTGAGCAGTCAGATCTACTTGTCCAGAGCCTCTTGTCCTCTGGATCCTGCTGGCAGGTTTTGGACTCGAACCACTGCCTTGCTTCTCCAGACATAGGAAGAGGTACATCTGTTATACTAGCGTCTGAGAAGTTGTGCTACTTCATGATTTCTCAGTTTTGAGATAATCACAAGGGGAATAGGGAGGGTGAGCCATCTCCAAACCAAGTTTAGGGCAGAATGGGGCAAAGATAACTGTTTTAACGTGCACATTATTGGAGCTCGGGATAGAAATGCTGCCCTGTCCAGATATCTCCTCTCCACCTCTCATTACCAAAGCTAGAAATGCAGAAAGAAAGTGATCTCTGCATTGCTAGAGCCACAGGTGGGCTGTGATTAGTGATCAGTGATGGAGGCAAGGTTAAATGTATGGTGTCTTTTCTGTCTGCAGTGCTTTTGTGCCCCAATAACCTGATGTGATTTGGCTGTGTTTGTGAGCAAGGCTAGATCAACTAGCTGCTTCTGCCTGTACAGAAGTAGTGATTTTAAAGCCTTGTATGTTCTCGTGAAGGAAGTGCAGCTCCCTTAGAAAAAGGTCTTTATTAAAACCACGTTTCCACGCCGCTGATGGAGGGCTCTGGGCTCTGCATGGCGCAGGCTGCGGCTCCACGTCGCCTGCTGCGATGCTCGGCAGGGCCGCGGTGCGCGAGGGCGGGCGACAGGGCCAGGGGTGGCAGCTCGCCCGTCCCGGGCGCTGCGGCCCTGGCTGAGCAGCAGCGCAGCCTCTGCGCCCATCCGCCCTGCTCGGGTGCTCCCAGGTCACCTCAGCCAGGCGCCACGGCCTGTGGGGGCGCACGCAAAGCCACCCCTCAGAGCGCACACAAAACTGCCCCTCGGTGCCCTACCTCCCCACAGGACTTCCCGCTCCCTCCTGGCCCTCGCCACAGTGGCCAGCTAAGAAAGAGCAGCTTGTCGTATTAGAAGCTGGGTGAGGAGTGTTTATGAGGAGCATTTATGAGTGTCGAGGTGTTGCACGCCTGGCCCGGGTGTGGGGGACAGTGCCAGGAGTGTTGCCACATGCAGCTCCTCAGCACGGCACCCAGGGAGCCTCCGCAGCTTTGTCAGTGTCTGTGCGCTGCTCCAAAGCTCTCACCTCCCTATTACTGTCTTTCAATTCTCAAGTGCAGCTGTGTGCTTTTAAGGCTATCATCTCGGCACGTACTCTCTGGGCAGCCCGGTGAAATTCCTTTTCCTCAGGGCCTCATCCACAGTCAGGATATAGCTGTTGATCAGATCCTTCATCTCTGGGGTGAATGGCTCAAAGCCCTTCTGCTTAGTGCCCGAGCGCTTGAAGTTCCCATCCCGATTGTTTTCCACGCAAAGCAGCCGGTCTTCTGTCACTGTCATGTTTAGGAACGCCACCATCTCCTTCAGCGTAGGGATGAGGCTTTGCTTTAGGTCCTCATAGTGGATGACAAGCAGGCGTTTCCCATACTTAAGCCAGTCCAGGACATGGGATGCCCACCACGAGGCATAGCTATTCACAAAATCGGGCCATTCTAGGGGGAAAACGGGAGAACAAGACAGCGTTAGTCATGCTGTGCTTTAACCATTTCCCACATGTTACTTTGGTGTAAGGTGATAACTCTAATGCTGGTCTAAGCTTTGGGTAACCTGAAGCAAATCCTTTCACCACTGCGGTTCCCCTGCCTTTTAATCCTCTTTTCAAATGTAGCCTAAGAAAACAGGCGGGCCTTTGCTATATCTGTGCATGGGTATGCAGCATGATGCTGCCATGCTCCTGGCTGGGGCCACATGTGCTCCTGACTTCAGATGTGCCGCCTACTTACCACCCTGCTCTGGGAAGATCAGGTAGGAAATACGATTAACAAGGAAGGTTCTCCACTTCCTGGCCCATGGGAAGGACTTGGGGGTCATCTGCCAGGATTCTTGGGACATAATTTATGGAATTGTTTTTCTGCCTTTGCCGTGGGCTTAGTGATACCTCAGTGTCTTGCACTTGCTGCTTCTGACCCTCAGTTTAATTTTCTGAGGGTTGAGATAGACATGGCTGAAGCTGTGCTTGGGAGTGATGCCTTACCTTTGCTCTTCCAGTTCCTGTCCGTTGCATAGCCCAGGTGCCCAGCGTATTTTCTGTTGAATTCTGCCATCAGCGACTTGTACGGGTTCCGTATCAGCAAGATGGCAGAGTCAAACATCTCAATGTCTGTCTTACCACTTTCATGTGTTTTCACACAGATGGTCCTTCTGCTTCTCCAGTGGTCCTTTTCTCCTTTAAAACCTGTTTTGTAAGGACAGGATGATTTTTTTTTTTCACTTGGAAGGATGTCTGTGCCTTCCACATCGTAAAACATAGTGTAAAATGTTATGAGAGCACCACTTGGATCATCTAGGACCCGTGGCTAGAGCTGGAGTTTATTCTTGGCCTTGCCTCTGACCACTACAAGGCATCTGTGTTTTACTTGGCTTGGGTCCTCTTTCTGCGTGTCCTCTTTGCCCCTGGCCGCAGCCTGCAGCCACTGTGCCTGCTTTCAGCGGAGGCGTGTGCTGGAAGCCAGGGCTTCCCCGTGCGGGCGGGAGGGCCTGGGCCCCTTGCTGCGGACAGCGCTGCACTTCACAGGGTCACTGTGCCGCTCGTCCTGAGCATGGGGGCCTCTCCAAGCAGTGGTAGCACTTAAACTTATCCCACAACTCCCATGTGCTGCCAAAGGGTCTTGCTGTTGGTGTTCAGCCCGCGTGTCTTTTGGCACGTTGGTTCTGCGTGTGCACCTGCACAGTGACACCACTGCAGGTGACCTGCAGACTGTGCAGAGTGTTTTTGTGGAACTATCTGCCTGTCAGGCTTCACATGCTTTCTTTTAAACTGTCTGCTGTCTCCATCACATGAGCCCATTCATTCCAGGGATACGTTTAAGCTTTACCAGATGTGATGACAGTGACAGTCTGTTTCATTCTAAACAGGAGAATGTCAGAGCAGGTGAACGGTCATGTCCAAAACACTTTGCCACTGCTGGGAACGGTACCTTTGTTGTATAGGGTGCCGTCGAAGTAGTAGCTGCCCGTGTAGTATCCCGTGGCATGTTCTATTAAGTGACGAGCCCAGGTGTTTCCAGCCCCGGGAAAGCTAGACAAAGCAACGAACACCTTGGATTTTGTGGTTAAGAACTTCCTGTCTGTGCAGCGGGTGTCTGCGGAGCACAGAAGAGATGTTTACCGTTAGTATTGTGACTTTTTAATAATCCTACCAACAGCTTGTGATTACAGGGTCTATTTCAGCTTTTTTATACTTTTATCAATACAAGGTATCAATTTGAATCTGGTTGTGAGTCAGCTGCTTCCCCAAATTAATTCATCCATAAGAGGCTGAAGAGATTATCCTCTGGAGAGGTTTTTGCGGGGTTTGTGTTAGGACATGCTTTATTGTTGGAACCGCAGCTAACCAGCTAACAATTGTACTTGCCAGCAAGTCCTGATAAAAGGCCTTTCATGCCTGTTTGTCACCAGCTGTTTGTCAGCAGGCTGGCTCTTCAGTGAAGGCTGGACTGTGAGTTGTGCCTGCAAACTGCTGGAGAAACCCCTCCTGCTGATGTGAGCTTGAGTTCACTTAAACCTCCTAGGCTGTGATTTGCCTCAAAAAGGCCTAAGGCAGTTAAAACCCTGGTTACACAAATTCAGTGGGGACTGGACACCTGCTTTTCATATGTGCTTTTGAAAATCCCGCCCTTATTTCTCTGGATGCCATCCAAAACAAACATAGTTAGAAGTAGCAGGAGTTCAGTGGAACTAGATGCATGTGCACAGGTAGGATGAGGGTGGTGAACGGGAATGGGAATTGGAGCAGGATCCTCATTCCCTGCCACCCTGGGGATGCTTTCCCTGCCTGTGCCTCGTATACTTCATCTGCAAAACAACTAACTTTTCCTGCCGTGAGGCTATGTTACTTAATGAAAAGATATTAGGAAAATACTTGGAAAAACACGTTAATAAGGGGAGGTACGAGAGGGATGGATGAGGGGACATTCTGCGCTCCTGTCCATAGGCAAGAGCCGTCGTTGTGGCTGAGGCCTTGCCCGTGCTGCAGCCGCGGCCGTACCTTGCACGGGCGTCTGGTAGACCAGGCAGTGGGTGCTGGCTGCTGCGGCGCCCGCTCCGCTGCCATCGTGCCGCTGCAGGCAGCGCGGCCCCTCCGCGCCCTCGTGCAGCGTGAAGTGCCGCGTGGGGTAGCCACAGTAGCACTCGACGCCTCGGATCACTGCCAGCGGGAACTCCTGCCAAAGGAGAGCGTGTCAGGGCGTGGGCCTCAACACGACCTCCGTGTGCGTGGGGAGCTTCATCTCCACAGGGCCAATGGCTAGAGCAGCGCGGCATTTCGCCTTTACCTGTAAAGCTTGTGTTTCATATTCTATAACTAGAATATCTGAGCATTTTTTCTTTTTTTTTTATAAAAAGGTAACTCAGTAATATTCCTGCAGGACTTGGTGCAGAATTTCACCCAACATCTTCAATGAAGCTATAGTTCTTATTTATCCTCCAAGTCTGCATTAAGAATCAGATGCTGCCTCTTAAACCTCCATTTTTAGACTCTAAATTGAGCATTTGGCTGATAGAAGGTTTAACTTGCTTAGTTGGCTTCATCAGGATCTATGAAGGAAACCTGTCCTAAAGCTTACAGCATTAAGGGGAGAATGGGAATTCAGACCCAGTAACTACTGCATCTTTTAGAAGAGAGGACAAGCCCTAAAAAACTACTCATATCCTAGTATGCTTTGTTCACATATCGGGTGAAGCAAATGTGAGAGTTACTGAATTTATTTTTGGAAAGAATATTGAAGAACAGGACACCAAATCACCAAGTTTTACTGCCTGTGTCGGAGGCATTGCGCTGACTGCCTGTGTGGCTCTGCATGAAGCAGCAGTGGTACCCTGAAATCATGCTTGTGAACCGTGAAAATTTCTGGCTACGAGGAATGAGATGTCGGTAAACTTTTGGTGCACCTTTTTCTAAGGTGGCTGCAATGCAATAGTGATGCTCTATCGAGAAATGAAGCAGTGCTGCAGGATCAGGGCCAGGAGCGTCTGTAAGATAGGAAGGAGACATCTTTGTCCTCAAAGAAACCCTGCCTCCTGCAGCAAATAAATGGTCTGGGGCTGAAGAACTGGTGATATGGAATAAATCCGTGAAGGTCAGTTTAGTGCAGTATGAGGAAACATGAGGTCCTATATTAATGAATCTTGATTTTTCTTTACCCAGGCACGCAGCTTCCTGCTCAAATTATGCTAATAATAATAAGAGAAGTTGTAGAAGAAAATGTGTGCTAATTATTTGCAGAATAAATATGCAATTGCTTATGTGCTTTATAGGAAAAGTACACTTATTTTTCAGGTAAAATTGGCACGGAAATTCAGCCCTTCTCATACTGGGAAGACTGTGCTTGCTTTTTCTTGGGTTTCCAAGGTGTCCCTGATGAGTAGATCAGAAGTGTGTGTGCCCTGGCATGCAGGGGCAGGCTCGACTTCAATGGCAGAATGGTTGCAGGAAGCTCAGGGGGTTATTTGAGCACAGAGCATTGAATTCTACCTATTCCATATCAACACTTTTTGCCTTTTAAAAATCTTCTAGAGTCTAGAAGCGCGTGACAGAACCGCTGAGCAGCTTATCTCCCGCTCTTCCCCCACACGCTTCTCCTCTGATAAGGAGTCAAATACAACACATGTGCCATCTGTGCCCAAACAGCCAACATTTGCTTAGTGAATGAGATATGACATTGTCAAAAACTATTTATGGATTTGATCCAAAGGCAAAATATTTCTAATTCTGCCTGCAGATAGAAGTTTTTTTCCTTAAAATGAAGCAGCGTTGTTCCATTTGAGAAATTAGTACGTGACCTGGCCCTCAAGTGTAGAATAGAGTAGAATAGTGTAGAATAAAAGTGTAGAATAAAAATGTACCAGTTTTGTGCTACTTGGCATTTGTAAAGTGTTTAATTATTTTGGAAGGTTGGCGAATTTATTAAGAGATCTAAAGAAATATTTCTTTATTCCTGTGGGAGGAGGGGAAAAAAAGTGGTGTTGCAGTGGGAAGAGTAGCTGACATGTAGTTGCGTGAAGGTGGGATCGTGAGTGTTTCTCTGTGGCTGTGTGGGTGAGTGCTTGTGCCCTCCAATATAGGGTTACTGTAGGTAATGGGACCCTAACCCAGAGAAAACAAAGGATGGACTTCACTCACTCCCTTTCCTATTTTAGGAATATTATTTGGCCTCTCTCACCCTAAAGGTACAAAACTGATTGTGAAGGATGTGGACAAATCATGCCCTTACCCACTTCAGGAAATGTTCCTTCAACCACATAAAATGACACTTTGCTCAGGTAGCTAATTTAAACGTGGCAAACGCAGTGCCTTTTTCATGTCAAATCCTTGTACATTTGTCAATTGCAATGAGAAACCAAGATAACAAGAATTGCCGCTTTTACCTCCCTACTCCTTATTTCTTCAGTGCTGCTGACTTTAATATGATAGCAATTTTTAAATCAAAGGAAGACCTCGCCTTTAACTCTTTGAATTGTTTTGTTTCGTCAAGTAAATTAAACTGTCAAACCTCATTTTTACATTTGCAGAATGACTGGGAAAATTCAGATAATAATCTTGCTTTATTTACAACATAAAGGTTTCAGCACCACGTCTTGATCCTGAAAATGCAGAGCATTTTTCAGTTCTGTAGGAGATATCTAGGAGTTTATTTCCATAAAAAATAAATATACATGTCTTTTTCTTTCTCAAAACATATGTTGAAGCCAGAGGAGAAAACGCTTTCAACAAGTGTGCTCTGATCCTTGTAAAAGCACAAGAACAGTTCTGGGGAATGCACCAGGATCCTCAGTGGCAGTGCTAAGCCCTATCAGCTCACTGATTATTCCGCTGGTGTGCCGATCTGATTGTGGCATGTGGACTGATTGCAAATAATATATTCAATCATATCTTCCCATCACTATTTAATCAACAGCTAAAATCCGTCCATTTTCACTCATCTTGTGAATTTATGCAAGTCCCAACCGATGGTTACTTCCTTAAGCAAATACATATCTTTTTAACTGCAGGACTAGTCCACTTCAAGTTCAACGCACGTAAATCTGCCTTTCACTTTACAGCACTTAAGTTGCGATGTTAACGAAAGCAATCGATCTCCAGGAGCAAGATAATGTGATCATTCAATCACTGTTTCTATTAGATTATAGTCAAATTATGGATTCCCAATAGATTAAAAATACCCCCTCATTAAAAATACCCCCCTCTGCTAAATTCCTTTCCTGCTCCTTTACTAACTTTCCTAAGACAAAGTTATAACTTAAAGAGAAAAGTGCCAAAAGAATAAGACAGTGAGGGGCTACCTGTGAAAAGAAATGTCTTTCTCAAGTGAAAATAATGCTTGGTTCATTTAAGATTGAGTGTGGTCACTTTGCATGAAATCTAGATGTCATTCATCAAGGTTCCGTTGGCACAGATGTTCTAAGAGCAAAGAATAAATCATCCCTTGAATAAAAATGCTGGCTTGTTCTATGTTGCTGTCTGTTACGGCAAGGGGGCAGGTCCTTGATGAATCCTGATCCTGAATTAATCCCCTCTCACTGCTTGAACAAAGTCAGTGGGCCTGCAGTTGTTGCAGTAGCTGAGGAGCTGGCCTAGTTACGTTTGTTTTACTGTTTCAAAATGAGTTCTATCTGAAGCCTCCGGAAACATTCTCCTATTTCTGCAATGGGATTAGGATCAAAATCCTAGCAGTCTTTTGTTGAAGGATAAACAATAGCACATAGCTGCATCCAGACCCCAGAATGACAGGTCTGCTTCTGAAGTTGATAGTTTGGCATATTCTTGAAGAAACACCCTTGTGGGTCAAGATGTTGACATTTTGTGCTCAGTGCAGTGCTGTTTTAGTCTTATATACAACTACATAGAATCGCTCACTAGTAAATGGACTGTGTTTTTTTTTTTTTTTTTTTTTTTTTTTTTTTTTTAAGAAACAAAAAGTGTGGGGGGGCATTAATTCAAATGGTGAAGGCTCCCCTCATCTGGGATTCAGGTTGGTTTATAGAAGATCATATATGACAATTATGGCTTCTGGCCAAAGGACCTGGCAGAGGAACACTTTCCTGGCTGTATTATGGGGTGATAATGGATTGCTATTAAACCATGTCATCACTATGTTAATTAAGAAAAAAAATGATAATTAAGGGTATTCAGTATGTTTCATCTAAAGTTGCTACCTCAAATTCATTCCTCTGATGCTTCCACACTCCCACTGCAGTTGCATAAAACAATTTGCAAGAGTAACAAATAAATATGGTGTGCCTGCAATTGTTCTTAAGTCCCAAAGAACAAAAGATTTATTTTAGCTTTTAAGTATTCAGCTAGTCCCATTAAAAGGCCTGCTAGCTTAATCTGAATGCATAAGGTTGGTGAAATGATTCTGTTATCCATAGTATGCTGTACTAAAATGACAAGGCTTTCTGGATTTCAGGAAAATTAGGACGGTTCATAGGGTCTATGAAGCTAAGCTAGGCATCTTCTTTTGAAAGGAAGGGAATGAAAACTAGGACAAATGTTTATAATCTCCTGGAACAGTTGTAGTATCATGTGGAGTTAAAGCTCAGTCTCATCCTGTACCAGCCTTTGTTTGCATTGAGTTACTTGTAGTTTGTGTACATTGTAGTTCTTCCTTCATTTTGCATCTTATCCTCACTTATTAGAGCATAAATCACTGAGGTTAATGGAGTTGCTTTTATGGGGGAGTGATTTGAATGAAATTGAAATCAGGCAGTTTGATCTTAGTGTTTTTTTCCACTTCAATCTGATTATTTGTAGAAAGTACACACGAAAAACAAAGTGCGAAATAAAAATATGGCCTTGCAAGCCATGTTGCAAGTTTCATTGAAAATTTCTAACAGAGATTTTGCAAGTTTTTCCATTCTGCATTCTTCATCCATAACTAATAACACTAAGCTGCTATGTCTGTGCCAGCTGAGGCATGCAGAAAATCACATTGCCACCACAGAAACATTTCAGAGAAAAAAAAAAAAAAAAAAGAACGGGCAACTTTGAAAATGTGAAATCGTAAGAAAAGGTGTAATTCTGCTATTGTGCTGTTGTGTAGCATTTTGCTAAGAGATGAAGTGGCATTACTCTCCTGTTAGGCTGCCTGAACCTGTCTGGGTCAAACCCGCTTTCGGCTCGTATGTCCACAGCAGTCCACAGCCCGACCGATAAATTGAGAGGACAAACTAAGGTGTCCCTTTAGAGCAAGAGCTGCCCGAGGACAGGTGGGTGCTGGCGTGTGCCCGGAAGGCAGTATCACACCTGAGCTTGTCGACTGCTCGTGGGCTGCTGCCTGCTGGCACCAAGCAGCCCAAACCCAGCTCATCTTGGATGCTCTTCCCAGCTGGCTAACCGTGAAAGCAGAGCCAATGCTCCTAGTGTGGAAAGAGGCTTGTAAAGAAGAGCCAGGGAAGCTCCTCTGCTCTAGGAATGCTTACCTGCTAAAATAGTTCTATTGCAGCTATTTTTTAATTAAGATTATATACTGAGGGTGCTGGTGCTGAAGCTGTTTTTAAGGAGGACAGATGCAGCTACATGCTGATCAGTAGGGAAGCAAAGTCAGATCTTTGATCAGCATTCCTGCTTTGAACAAGTCAGAGCTGTTTTTCCCAAGGCCTCATTTCTGCAGCACAGCTATTGCTGCAGGTAGGGTTGATGTGTACGGGGTGGTGGTCCTGCCTGCAGCAGCGCTTACTCTTTCCGTGTGTGCCCAGGGAGGCAGCAGGGGTGGCAGCAGTGGTGAGCGGCGAGGCTGGCACAGCGGGCGGGAACGGGCACCGCGGCGCAGCCTGCGCGGTGTGAGCTGCTGTGGGGCACCTCTGCTATCGGGTTGAATGTCACCAGGAAACGGAATTGATCTGTCCTGCCGTTTATATTTGTTGTCTGGAATGGCGTTTCTGCGCATCACACGTAGTGGCATAATTCTGATAACTTTCCTTCCCACCTTCCCCATGCAAGAGGAACTGGACCAGATACATCACTAGATACTTATTCTGATGAGTTTTGTCCTTCCAAAACTCATTTACAAATTCAAAGCTCTAAGGTACTAATCTTTCCTATTCCCTTAATAGAATTAAATTTAAAATAATACACACCCACTAAAAAAAAAAAAAAAAAAGGATGCGAAATGAGAACTGTTCTTACTTTCTTGGAGCAAAATTCAGAGCACATCTCCACCGTCAAATTGGGCTGTATCAAAGAGGCTGGAAAGGTGTCTGTTAAATTTTCTGGAGCTCTAAAACATCCTCGATAGATAACGTTCCTCCCTGCAGGGATATGAAATAGGTTTCTCTTGAGAAAACAATGTCCATAGTATCCTAGCACCAAGAACAATATTTGCTTCAGAAGCTAAAAAATAAACTTTATATTCCAAATACTTTAGAAATAAGAGAAACTGTGATATACACTAGAAAAACGTGTTCCAAATCCCATGGCATTGAAAGGAGCACATGCCTTTAGCTTTGTACTGACTGCGAGAAGTAGGGCTGCAGCAAAGAGTTTAAGTTAAATTCTACCAGTGGAGGGCATTGCTATTGTTTGCAAGTCCCAGTTTTCTTTTGAGGATGTACTTTCCCCTGAAAGGCTTAAAAACCCTGATAAAAATCTACAAAGCTTCCCCTGATCTGCACAAGAAAAGGAATGGAATTTAAATGAATTCAGAAAGCCTCTACAGGGACTCACCTTCCAGCACAGCTGCTGGGGTACTGAGATATCCCTCTTCTCTTCCCGTTCAGTAGCTTTCCTTTCAAGGCAAGGGAGTTTGCTGCATCCTTCAAAATCTAAAGGAAGCTTTTTGTGAGTTGTTCAGGGAGAAAAGCTTTCCTAAAGTCTTAAGCATCAGTCTCTGATCTCATCTGCTCTTGTATAAATGCCACAGAGCTTGGCAGAGCTGCTCCATTTTTTCATCAGTGTGACATCAGGATTTGGCCCTAACCCTTGCTACTAAGAGTAGTATAATTCTCCCTTCTGCTCCTAATAAAACCAAACTGCCTCCTGATAAAACCAGATGAAATCCCCAATGTGTCATAGAAGCTTACTCCCCCAGGCATAGCAATGGGCTCACATAGGTGAATTGATGATAATGAAGACAGTGATATTGTGTGCCTAGGTTAGAAAAAGAGGAAACTTTGTTGTGCAGCACTTCTGAACTCCCTGGAATTTTGGGGGCTTTGCAAAATTGGAAAATATCTTTGTGTCATGGACATTTGGATAAATAGACATGAAGTAATCTGCTAACATCACTTAATAGGGAGACATGTGGGTTTGGGAATGAAATTGGGTCTTCTGAGTCCTGGTCCATAGCTCTGTTCTTGAGGCACTGCTGCCTATCTTAAGCAATTCTCAACAGAACTCATGTGGGAAATGTGTTGGATAAACAGAGATAAGGTGTCATTTTGAAGGATGGTTTTGATTCTATGTGAATTTTCTGTTAGGAGGGCCCAGATTCTCCTTCACAAGCCAAAAGCAAATCTCAAAAGCTCCTCACTTACAAGAGTGTTTGAGATTTGTCCTTGGCCATGACTAGGGTGTACCTGGTTAGACAGGGGATACGCTCTAGAAGTGTGTCTCCCTGCTCTCGGTGCCGCGCTTTGCATCGGGGCGCAGTCTTACGCCTTGGAAGCTGGGTTCCCTCTGGTGAAAGCAGAGCAGAGGTGCTGAGGCAAGCGCTGATATGCTCCGCTCAGTAACGGCCTTCAGCCTATAGAGCTAGTCCAAAATAAAGGCTTCAGAGTGTGTAGGGCATTGAGCTGGGGCGCTAGCAGCAGCTGTTCTGCAGTCCAGCCCCACTCTTTGCTGTGGACCTTGCTAACATAGTGTAGCCTGAGACACTGTATTTTTGAGTATGGGAAGATAAGCCTGCATTAGTGTCCCTGGTACTGTATTTACAAGGTGTTTCACATCAGGGATGTGTTTTCTGTCTCTGAACTTTCTTAATCAAAAATTTTTAAGCCATTTGATGCTCTAGTTTGTCTCCTCTCTGTAACACAGAGCAAAATTCTACTTGGTTACTACAGTGCTCACCCCCAAACTTGAATTCCTGCCAGGAGTGTCTCCCAACCAGTGCGGCATCACCTGAGTGTCTACACATTCCTGGATTGTTCCCTGCGGTGTGGGGCTTTCACTGGGTTAGACACTGCTGCACTTCAAGTGCTACCCACCTTCTTGTTTGAGATTTGCCCTGTAGGTTTCTGTCCCTGAAATGTCTTGATTGACTTGGTGTCTTTGTGGGCCATTTCCAGGACCAAGGGCGCCAGATCTGCTCTTTGACAGTTGACAGGTTTGCAACAAGCACAGCACAGTGCAGATGTGTTTCTGGCATCCCCGTTTGCTACTTGTCATGGGCCTGAGCCCCCTGCTCCTGCCCGCACGGCTCCTCGCTGCTGCCTGGCCCCACTGCACCCTGCAGGCCATCTTAGCCTGCATCTGTTCTGGGGCAGCCCCTCTGCTCACAGTGTCTGCAGGAATACCCTCCCCACCGACATAATTAACAGCAGCAGCGTAATTTCAGGTACTTGAATTTCTTCTGGAAGACCCCTCTTTCTGATTTCAAAGGCCACGCCAAAAGAACTAGAAACTTTGAGTTGATGTTCATTAATTTTTGTGAACATATGCAGACTGAATAAGATAGATGGCTTATCTATCTTTTCAAAGACCATTTTTTCATCATCCCTGAGATTTTCAAACCCATCTGAGATTTGGGTGCCCAGTTCCAATGAAAAACAATGAGGAAAACTGCATCTCCAAATGGTGCTTAGAAGCTTTGAAATTCCCAAGCAAACTGGCCTCATTTTGATTCCTCCCAGGAAAGGATATAATGGGCTACAGAAAGCACAATCCTCAATACTCACGGGGAAGAAACAAACCATAAATAAGTTAGGCCCAGGATACATGCGAAAATGATTAAATTAGAGGAGACAAAAGGTTCATGTCTGTTGTGTGCTATGCTGTATCTTTATAGAGCTTTCCAGGAGAGTGTTAAAGAATAGTGATTTCCCTCCTCACCACACTATCTTTCCAACTTTTTTCCCTGGAGAACTATGCATGAGACAGAAGCATCTTGTTTGGGGAGACCCTTTGGATATTTTCAAAATGAAAAATCAATGTACATATCTTTTATTTAGGAGAAGACAGTAGTATGAAGAGGAGAATTCCTTGTTCAATGTGTGCTAGATTAGACTCAATAGTTTTGCCCAAGTTTTTATTGGGGAAAAAGGGGATTTTTTTTTGAAGATTGAAGATTTATTTATATATTTTGTCTAGACTGACTTCCATTCTTTTGTCCCATGCCTTTATTTTATTCCTTTCCTGATGTTGTTTCTCTAAGGATTACTTGCAAGATTATCTGGCACTTCCTGGAGGATTTAAATTGACTGCATAGTGGAACAAACCCTCAAAACAGTTATTAGGGGTAGTGTTATGTCTCTGTGATCATCCAGGGCATGTGAAAATAAAACAACTTGATGCAGGTTCAGGGGGAAGGAGTCTCTCTGGGACCAGGCTGCTGTGAGCACTGCACCAAAGACAGGGGAGCAGAAGCTCCTCTGCTTCCCAGGCTGCTCTTGAAGGACTTCCCACTAAAGCAAACACCCGTATTAAATCCCTGGAACAACTGTTACAAAAACATTTAGGATTGTATTAAATACTGTCAGGAACAAAACTTGAGCAGGCTGCATTAACAATTAGAAGGGAGAAGGATTCCCGTAAAACCCACAAGTAATAGTGGCAATACGATACTTGTATTTCCCAGGTGCTGGAGGAGCCTGTGGCTGGGCTCTGCCCCTAGGAGAGCCCTGGCTGCAGCGGCTGGGAGCGGGATCCGGCTCGGGGCTGGCGGGAGGGCCGGGCAGAGCTGCTGCCCCAGCTGGCAGTGCCGGAGCTGCAGGAAAACCCTAGCTGGCTCAGAGCGTTACAGGCAAAACGCAAGGATTTGCCTTATTTTATTAATGCCAGATCTGTTTTGTATACTATATATTGTAAATCATGAATTTCATGGCCATTTCAGAGTTACTTCCCAATATGCTTGTTCATCCTGATTAATACTGTTGTTAGCCCCTCAGCTTGCTTATTCCTGCATGAGTCTTTGAGAGTCAAGTATTAGGTATTACTAAGGACAAAAAAAAAAAAAAAAACAAATCTGGCCCCAGGCCATCATTTGATGACTAATTTGTTAATACTTAAGAAAAAATAAATGTCACCTTTCCCAGTGAAATATGTGCATATATATTTTTACACTGAAAATGTAAACAATGATGCAAGTCCTGGGAAACCTGCCAATGTGCCTGTCAGCCTGACACTAGCAATTTAGGTCTGTGTACCTTTGATGTATAATTTATGTGTAGCTGGGTAGATTAATGTACAAACTTTACAAAGAAATGAAATACCACCAGTACTGGCAGAACTCAGGTCCTGGTGCCTGTGCTCAGCGAACAGCATCCATAGGGTCTTGTGAGTTTGCCAAGAATAAAGGCTGCTTAAGTGTTTGGATATTTTAAATGCTTTGGGTTGGCCCAAAGGTTTATCTGCTGCATCTGCTATGACAGCTAATTGATGAACAAACAGCAAGGAACATCAGATAAAGATGGAACAGAAATGCCAGCTCCTGGGGGAATGGAAGTCCTAGAGATTGCAGGACCTGCGATCCCATTTCTCTCACCTAGAGGTACAAGTGTGCTCCTCTGGAGAATCTCTGTGTTGCCTGGCTGGAATGCCAGTTGTGTTTGTGTTGTTTAGGACACTTTTAGCTCAAAATGGCATTGATAAGTACATTTTTCTTCAATTATAAAGCACCCAATTTTAGAGTTTTTTCTCAAATGCATAGATTTGCTCCTTAGTAGTGAATATAGAAGGCATTTTTCTGACAGTATCCTGCTGACATTGCTATCGCTCTGCGCTGTATTTATTTGCTCGCCTGGGGACACTATCTGTGCAGTGAGACAGAGGCAACCTACAGACACCTTCTCGAAACCACAGTGCAAGGGGCAGGACGCCTCCGGGGAGGGAGCCGTTGCCGGCTGGCGGCACAGGGACACAATGCCCCTCAAGCATTTTGTCCTTGGTGAAAATGGAGCGGGATGAGCAGCAGGAAGCGTCCACTTGCTTGGGCCGTCGTGACAGTGGCCGTTGTGGCACGAGCACCGGTCCCCGGAGGGGAGCAGGCTGCTCTGGCCACCCTGCACTTACGTGGCTTTGCTGCGGCGCGCAACTCCTCCACCCTGTAGACAGAAAGCCGGTTCACGCCGCCGCACATGGAGCCCTTCTCCCCTCGGCACTCGCTGTTGCACTCCTCGGGCTTGCAGGCCGTACTCGGCAGCCTGTTTCCGCAGTAGCACTCTGCTCCGTACTCTAACCCAGCGTAGGCGTACGCCCTGCAGGGACACCCAACGAAGTGTCTCAAGCGCGTGCATCCCTCCTTGGCACTAAATCTGCAGCTGACCAGCTTAGGAACCCGCCCCTCAGAGCCCAGCAGACAGCCACAGATCCTAGGCCACAGATTTGGGCTCCAGAACAATTTGTAACAGTTGAAGTGTTCATTTTTGGACAGAAAATATATTTAAACAGAAAACATATTGCAAGTAGTCAAATAAAGAGCCATGGATAGGCAGCAGTAGAAATAGTATATTAAAAGCCAGGTTGCAGAGATGTTCCATCCCTGCAGGTATGAGATAACTGCAGTTTTTAGAGATGCAGTCTCTAACATATGCATGCTTTTTTATGAATCTGGTTCAGCTAGTTATCTGAAAAGAAAAAACTTGCAGTGCAAAAAAAAAAAAAAAAAATCACTTTACCTCTCAGCACAGGCTTCCTGACAGTGAGAGACTGTCATTTTTCTTAAGTCATAAAACACGGCTCCCTTCAATGTCCTCTCCCTGGAGTCGTCGCTGAAGCAGCCCATGTAAGTTCCTAGGAGCATAAAAACCACATCATTAGGCAATGTGCATGTGCCAGAAGGAGGAGAAGGACAGGCATTCCCGAGAGAATTCAGTGCTGTGAATGGCAAGTGGAGCCACCCAGGATGGAGCCAAGCCTCGCAGCAGCCTGGGCCAGTCACAGTCGAGGCTCTTGGCACTGAGCTCTCCTAAGCGGTGGTGACAGGATCAACCCAAATGAGTGGTGGAAAGGAAGGGAAATTTCTCTTAGTTTTTTCTTGTTTAGACTACTTTAAAGAAGGCTGCCCATTTCCCCAGAGCCACTGTTCCTTGGGGCTGTGCCTCCCTACTCCTTTCCCTAGTAACACAGGCCCGGTTTTCTCTTCCGACAGTTGCAGTCACAGCTTTCCTGCCTCATACAATTCCTCAAAACACTCCCATGGCACCTGGTCCTTCTCCCCTCCAGCTACTAACTGGTGGTGGCAGCTGCTGCACCTGCATCCCTGCGCTGCATCCAGCACCTGCCCATGTCCCACGCGGGAGCCTGCAGACGCCGAGGGCAGCAAACTGCAGACACAGCACGTGGGCAAACTCCGGCCCCGGAGAAGCTGGGAGGGGGAAGAGCGGGGCAGACTTCTAAACGAAAGGACGAGGTAATCTTTAAAATGGTTTAAAGTTTGAGAAATCTGCTTGGATTTCTCCCAGGTTTTCTTGAAAATCTCTAGTTGAAAATAAGGTGGTGCAAGAGAAATACTTTTAAAAATAAATTTCCCATGGGAATGCAGTGTTACATTAAAAGCTTATAATGGAAAGATAACTCCAGCCTTAACTAGTGAGCCTTGTCTAGCTATCATATTAAACACTTTCTCTACAGTGCCAATGAATCTCTTAAAATGTCCTGCTTTACTTAACATATGAAAGATAAATATTTCTGTTAGACTGCATCCTACATTAAGCCCCTTATTTTGTTGTCATGAACAAAACTCAGTAAAATCTAGTCTGTATTTTTGTAATATATGATTGCAAGGATGACCTAGATTCCCACTATTATACAGCAAGCATGTATATATAAGTACATGTTATTAAAATATGAAGAAAGAAAAGAAATTTGATTTTGGAAGTAATAATATTGAGATCACAATAGCAGAAAATTCAAATAGCACATGGGCCGTTGGCAAGAGGAGAAGATGTAGTGAGAAATGAAATTTAAAAAGAATCTTAATACATTAATATGAAAAACTTGAAGACAGTCTAACAGAGAATTTTAGAGCTAGGAAGATAAATCAAACATTTAAATACTACAGCAATACTTTCCAAGAATTGCACATTGGTAATTTGCAAACATGCAATTAGCAAATTCACAGACTCTGAATATACACCCACAGTTAGCTGTCAGTGAGAGGGGAATCATGCACCTGGAATAGGGATGTTGTGTATTTTACGGGAGACTCCTAATTTTGGTTCTTGGATCCAAATGTATGGGATCCAAGTGTCTCCCTCAGGAGGCAGTGGAGTGTAACTAGTGCAACTGCATCTGGTGTCTTCCTGCACGCCTTTCACTTGGCCAGGAGCCCTGTGTGAGGTGTCTAGCGGTGTCTCCTCCACTTCAGGAGGGTTTGGGAGTGTTTCAGTAGCTGTCACTTTTGAAACTCTATGTAATGGCATAAATCTGTCTAAGAGAAACAACGTAAAACATCCCATGTGCTTTTTTTCTTAACAGAAAAAAAGAATTTACTATGAAACAAACTGCTGTTTGTGTTTGTGGTATTAACAGTATTTTCCAGTTTCCCTGGTAGAATAAGATGCAGTCGCTCCCAGGACAGGTTAGCAGTGCAAATGGACGCTAGTGATGCCCCAACAGGAAAGAGGGTGAAATTCTTTGTCTGCGGTTGCTTTGTCCTGCTCGGACATGGAGCAGGGCAGAGCGAGCGGCTTCCAGCACGCAGCAGGCAGCGTCCATGAGGCTGCAGCCCACGCCGGGCCGGCCGCAGGGGTCCGGGCTGGTCTAGAGAGGCGCGAGGCGGCCAGACACACCCCGGTGGGAGCCCCTGTGCCACTCGGGGGGACAAGGTGCTACCAATGTGCTGCCCTGCGGGCGGTGTAACCACAGGGATTTCCACTCTGTTTGCACGGGATACCCAGTGAAGTAGCAGCCTGCAAGCTTACTAGGAAATGTGAGTGGGGCAGATAAATATGTTATATAGGAAGCTGAATTTTTGATGCATAATAATTTCCAAAGTTTACAATGCTTATTAAAAGCACAGCTATTAATAATGATATTTCATTTTCAGTCTGATATTCAAATGATGCACATTTGAATCAGCATAATTCAGTGGTATGCAACAGTAAGTAGCCCCTTTGGCCTTTTCTCCGCCAGCAATTACAGCCTGAGTGTGGCACTAGGTTAATGGCTGATATGGGCATTAGCTTTAACTAGTTTATATTGATATTTTTTGAAGTTAATCCCTTTGTTTTTAATTGTGTTCTTAGAGTCCTTCAGGAAATCTGTGGTGGCAGGCACTGGTCTGTACTTTGTCAGGCATTAGAGTAGCGCACAAAAGCTCACCTTGTTTCTGTGCTTATGATCTATTCTTTTGTTAATTATAGACACTAGAACACCACCAGCAGCTATAGCCAATAGAAATCCAAACCTACCATTTTGTACAGTCTGAAATTGAGAGATGTTGAGGAGTCCGGGGCACCTTCTGGGTTCAGTGAGGCAGGTTTATGTGCGTGGGCAACTTGCAGCCCCCCAGGTAGCTGCAGAAGATGTGCAGGCTGGAGGTGCAGATCGTGCACGTCCCATATGGGCAGTGCAGAGCAGCGGGGCGCTCGCACGGGGCTCCTCCTCAGTGCGTATCAGCACCCTGGGTGCTAGGCTTTCCATGGGCCTCAGCTCCGTCACCCACGTGCAGCACAGAGCGGAGCAGCTCTCGCAGCAGGCTAGCCCAGCAGCTGCTGCTGGACCCTGAACATTGTAGTTCTCAGTCCAGAGCAAGTTACTGAAATGCAGTTGGGTTTTCTGGGGAACATCTGCACTTTGCAATTTCTGTTCTCTGCTGCCACGTCTGCTGGTGTGGGAATTTATCAAGTACCTGGGGAGATGGGAGATGGGAGAACTCTGGGAAGTCTCTGCATGATGCTTTGGATACTTCCAGCTGTTCTGGTTTGCTTGACTCACGCAGTATGACTCATCTATCTGACACCATCCATACCAACTTATTTCCCCTTCCAAAAACTCACTCAGTAGGAATAACTACAGAGCACTTTTGTGGAATTTTGGGATAACGTTATTCAACAGGATAAAGAGCAGCTGAGTAGCATTGTGTCTGGTTGTTTAAATCTCATTCCTTGCGGCAGTGAAGCACCTCAAAGAGGAACCTTTCTTCTAAGAAGCAGTGGATGAAAGATAGCACTTGTCTTCTCAGAACAGCCCTGGGTTACCGACTGCTTCCCCCGGGATTGCTGAGCAGGAGGGCGCTTCGGTGCTACGCGGTGAGAGCTGTTTTGGCTGTGAGGTGCAAGGATAATGGTGTGAGGAGTGTAAGGACGAGTGTGACCCTGCTGTGGAGAGCAGGCAGGCTGTGTAACCGCCTGTACTGCGGGCAAGTGGGCTCATGTGCTGCCCCAGGGCGAGACAGGGGTGCACAGGGCTGCAGAGCTGTGCAGAGACATTGCAAACATCTACAGAGTCCTGCTCTGCTGCTATGCTTGCCCTGGATGCTACTTTCTCTAAAGGTTTGCTACTGACTAAACCAAAGCAGTACATGCATTTATTTGTTAGCAGCAGTTAGGGTAGCAGACTTGCACTGAAGTGAACTCAAATTTCATCACCCCTGAATGGCTTTCCATTTAGGATATCATTAAATCATGAAGTCTGGAATATCCAGTTTTGTATCTTGTGCTGTGGCTGCTAATGCGTGGCACCAGGCTCCCCTGTGCAGTGGTGAAATTCCTCTGGCAGTCTGCTGGATTGTTACTAATTTCTAGCAAACTTGTCAAACACTGAGAGCTGTCTCTGTTCCAGGAGCTCTTATCTCATGGGAGCGGTAAGGGGATGAGGGGCTATATTGACCTACATCATGCTCCTCTACGGACAGCAGAAAGCCAGGACAGCTACAAGGGCAGGTTAGGACAACAGGTCTGTTTGCAGCAGCAGCAGCCTTCAGGATCTGCAGGAAGGTCTTCACTGGCAGAAGACACCTTCTACCTGAAGGTGTCGTGGGCTTCTGGAGAGTCAGTTTAAAACCCACTTTTAAAATTTTCCCTTTTCTGAGGAAGAAAATCAAATAGTGTTCATCTTTGCCCTCTTGAAAAGAGAGTAATTTAAAAGGAGGAAGCATATTTCACCACCTGGGCTGCTATTCCATCCAATAAAAACACTTTTCAAGGAATTTACAGCTCAGCAAAAATAGGCATGTCTGAACTTAAATTTGTTATGTGCATACACTTAACAGCTGGCTTGGAAGTGTTGAAGAGCTGTAAGAAAAGCACTTCTGTAAGTAGTCTTTGCCTGGAGTAGTCCTAGGAGGAGATGCAGTTTGCATAGATACCTGAAAACGGGGTAGAGGGGCAGTGTCTCTTACCTTTGCTTTCAGCCACACGCTCCATCACTTTAGATCCTTTCATCTTTGCGGGCTGCTCCTCGACGAACCTGTGGAACCACCTTCGGCGCAGCTGCCTGAGCTCAGAGTTGCGGGACATGAGCCACTGAGGGCTGTGCCTCTGCTCCAGAGCCGACTCTGGGAGCACGTCCATGCCCACCAGGAGCCTGGCGCTCGGGCGGGGGTTCTGCATCGTCCTCATGTCCACCCCTATGCCAACCCCTACCATCACATCCGAAACAGGCAGCGCCTGATTAGTAGAGGTCCCACGTGAACCTTGCTGGATAACCAAGCGAGACCGCTGAAGTAGCAGAAGGCTGCCAGCCATCAGGTAGGCTGCTGTGAGGAAAAAAAGCAAAAATTGGGTCCGCCGAAGAAACTTCTGTAACCTGAAGAAAGCTTTGGCCATGCCCTTGCTGAAGCTAGGCCTTCACGCCTTCTAAATGGACCCTGAATCACCTCTTGAGTTGGTGCCAATTCCTCCCATAAGTTCCGCCCATCACTTCAATGCCTTCTCCCTGGGAATAGTATTTTCTCCGGACGTCGGGGTGAGCCTGGCGCTTCACATCTGCATGGGCAGTGGGTTCCCAAGTGGCTGGCGGGGTTGGTACAGACCCGAGGATACCTCCATTATCATGTTCGGTGGAGCTTAACAGCTGCTGCTGAAACCTGAAATACGAAGGAGGGAGGGTGAAAAAAGGATGGTTGAGATCCAGACAGTAAATACTTGTCATCAGGGTGGCTTCCCCTGCTGGTTCTTTCAGCTAAGCATTTGTCCATCTGTTGTTTATAATTATGCACTTTAAAGACAATAATCCTATGAGAATGATTGATTAAGCAGAAGCTAAAACCAGATCTTCAGTATTACTTGTTTCTTTAACCTAGAATGCCCAAGGAATACCTCTGTGATGAGGTCATTTCTCATGGGATGGTTGGAACATTAAGTTATCTGTTTTCTTTTGTAAATAGCTGACATCTCCGTTCTTTGTTACTGATTGGAATAGGCGGCTGCAGTACAGGCATCTTTTTAGGAAAGTATTATCGGGTACTTTCTTTTAAGCACAATAGTAGCTAAGCTACAGATGCAGATCAGACGGAAATAGACATGTGGGTGTATAGAAAACAAATGAAATTGCATCAACTCACGATGGATAAGAGTATTAAATCTCTTTGCAACAGCAAGTAAGGCATTATTTGGAAAGGATATCTTGGGGCTCTGTACTGCAATAGAGAGAGCTGTGTGAATTATTCTGCGTCTTGCTTTAAAAGAAAGCAATGATCTTGCTAATTTTCTTAGTAGATTTCTATCGATAAATGTCAGCATGTAGATGCTTTTACACAAAAGCTGGTGAATGTTTGAAAGAAAATTCTTTTCAAGTTTCACCAAGTGTCTCTTGGTGACTCCGGAACTCTGCCAGGCAGTTAGTTAGGCTGGTGTGTACCCCGAAAGGACTGTCCCAGTAAGAACAGCCTCTTTGTGCTCTGGGACCTTCTAACCTCCTGCAACAAAAGCGGTCTTCTCCATACAGTCTCCTAGTTGCTCAGTCAAACATTTCTCTGTGGATCCAGGCAAGTGTGAAGAAAAGATCTAGTGTTTTCCAGAAAAGAAAATATTATGGCTTTTGCTTAACTTGTAGTTGGGACACACTCATGAAATCCACAGTCCTGGCAAAGAAACATATGCTCACTGTATTCCTTGTTTCAGTATATGGGTTTTTGTGTGTGTGTGTGAATATTCACATATGCCTCTTCCTAAAATGTATCTTACCAAATAAGTATTCACTTATTCCCTTATGCATTTACTCATGTAATTTCTCTCCATCTTGAGCAGCAATCAAAAACAAAGCTCTAAAACTTCTAAGCTGAAAGTATATTAAAGCTCAGCTGAGGTTTATTCTTCTTGTGTGACCACCTTTCCATCTAGATCCATCTAGAAGGTTGGGCTGGCACCGGGCAGGAATCAGTGCTGACTCCTCTTGCAAGTCAGTCTTTAAGGCCCGACTTACGGTGGCGTATTTCATCGTTGTTGTTGAAGTTCACGTATGCTGAATTGCATAGGGTTGAGTAGCATACAAAAAATGTTTGTGTTTATTTCTGTACCTGAACTTTCTCCAGATACTTGGTTTGATAAGGCCTTATGGTTACTTTGCTAATATGTGTGGATGTTCTTATCCTTGCCATCGTTATCAGCTAACTTTAGGACAGGTGTGATGGGCGAAGATGCTTTAGAAATTATTTAAGACCACTTTCTCCACTACATAAAAAAAAAAAAACTCTCTTCTGATCAGCTCTGAATCCAAAGAAAATAGACTGATTTACACCAACTAAAGAGCCAGCCATTAGATTTAAATTATTGAAAATCACCAATCAATGTTCTGAGAGCACAGAAGTTACAGTAAAAGGGTCAGGAGTACCTAGATGAATGAACAGAAGATTATGTATAATTAGATACTGTAGAATGTGACTGTGCTAATTTAGCTGAAGAAATAGTGCCTGTCAGCAAGGTACCATTTGATTCACTGGTTGTTCATCTGAGCTATTCCCAAAAGAGGAGGATGTCAAAAGGAAAACTTTGCCATTGCCTACTAGTTGGAAAAGTTTAAGTGGTACGAACCAGCGTTACTGCAACCAATATGACTTGTATAAATTACCTCCAAGATGCATTCGCCCTCAGTACAGTTGCCATGACAGTGCATTGTAGTAAAAATCAACCAAATAAATAAGCAGACTCTCTGCCCACAGCAACTGCTGCAAATGTACAACTTGAAAATTAAATGTTGCTTTTTAGTAGGGAAACAGCAGAATGCTTCTGACATTTAAAAAAAAAAGCCATTTGATTTTTCAATAAACCGCATACTGCAGTATCATCAGAATATACCTGGAAGAATTGAGTACATCTTTCTTCATATTAAAAAGGCAAAGGAAAGGAGGGTGTGAAGTGGTATCTGTTAATAGAAAATATATCATTTGTCTTTGTTCTGTATGTTTCAGTTAAAATGAATGAAGTGAAATGGAAGAAAAAATGGAAGAATAAAGTCGTATCTTGGTTGAAGAGAGTCTTCTTCCCCTATTTATCAGTTCTCACAGCCACAGGTTTGTTTAGGACCAGATTAATTGACAGTTGAGCAAAAATTCAGTTAAATCATTAGATGATAATAGAAAGGACTTTGTAATAGGCAGTCAGAACTGTTAAGGAGCAGCAAAGACCTCTAGGTGGAGAGAACAAGGGAAAGGCTGTGCTGCAAAAAAGAGAGGAAAATAATGAGCAGCAGCAGACATGAGCGGCTCAGATTTGGATATCATAAATGGGGCTACAGAAGGAACGCAGGGTGCCATGTCTGCGACTGGGAAGGGAAAACTTGTGCCAGTAAAAAGGCAATGTACTTTTGCAAAATGCAGAACTCTCCCATGAAGCTCATTTTGACAGGTTACTGCAGGCAGGAATTTGGGGTGGTTCAGAGAAGCACTGATTGGTCTTGTTTTATAAAAAGCATGAGCTTATTCACAGCATTAGTGATGGGTGACTCTTAATTATTTAGAAGTCAGATAACAGTTCAGTTTGAACAGTGCTTTTTGTCGTTTCCATGTCTTTTTTTTTTTTTTTTTTTTTTTTTGCCTGGAATTGGAGATCAACGAGGGAAAAAGAAAAAAAAAGTCTCACTTTTTTTCTAATGTCCCTAATACTCCTATTTTTGGCACAGCTAGAAATACTCTGTTTAGAAACCTTCCAATGTGGTGTAAACCAGGAGGATTGAGTTCAGAGGTGAAAACCAGTGAACCTGAGATTCCCCAGTATGAAGATATGAATCTGCTCTGTTGTTTCCTGAAGTTGGCTATGCTGCATTTCCTTTCCCTGGCTCTGGCAAAGCCAACACTGGACAGAAAGGCAGCTCTACCCTGGCGTGATGAGATGTGGCTGCATCTCCTAGGTGGCGGCCAGACCCCCTGCCTGGCGCTGCGGTGCGGGCATCTTCGGCAGAGCTGTGACGCTTGGTCACTTGCTCGTTACGGTGCCGCAGGGCTCCCAGGCGCGTGGGGCATTAGCTGGGGAGATGATGCTCTCCCAGGGTCATGCACAAACCAGCAGCGCTGCTGCAGGCGCTCCTGGCAGCATCTGCCCTGCGGCTTTCCCGCAGGCCAAGTTCCGTGGTGCCCACGGCTCCAGGTGCTGCTGGCTCGAGGAGCCGAGCAGCTCTTGAGGAGACCCCCATCATCTGCTGTGCAGCTCTTGGCTTTCCTGTGGCTGCGGCCCCTGGTCGAGCGCATTGCACAGGGCGGGAAGGCATTTCCCTGTAACAAGCGCATGTGACACAGTCGCACCTACTCGGATCATGGGGCTGAGAGCAGCAGGGCACTGAGAGCACACACATGCACTGGCGTCTCATGCACGGACGAGACTGTACAGCTGACCAGGGTGTTTCTGCTCTTAACTAGTGCTGATTTTCCTCTAGTCCTCGTTGGCCTTTCGGCACATATGTAACACCAGACAGGACATCTATATCTGCCATTAAAAAGTTGCTACAAGGAAGAGCAAGTCTGTAACTTGCTTCTGAAATGATCTCAATTGACAACCACTCAACCACTTTCTCCTTGGCCACAAACAAAGTCATGCCAGGCAGCTACATTAATAGTATTCTAAGAGAAATCAAAGCATTGCAGTTATTTGCCATTCTCCTCTCCGTGCTAAAGAAATAGTTACAGAAATTTTAAGTGAAGACTGAATACTGCCAGTGCTGCTGTGAAAGCCAATAAAGGGTGGAGATAGTGAAGAAGAGCAGCCGCAGGAGGAGGTGAAGAGCGGCTGGTTGCCGGCTGTCCCTCAGCAGGCTGCACATGCTGAAACAGAGGTCAGTACCGCACTGAAGCCCACGGCTTGTCAGCACTTAGTGCTGTCTTTGGACCAGCAGGATTTTGCAAATTCAGAGTTCCTGGCACAGAAGCAAGACTATGCTTTCTATTATGGACTGAGGCAAAAGGGACTCTCAGACATTGTAGAAAAATCTATTCCTTTTTGCATTCTTGTCTAGTTTGTTAGCTATCTTTGGGGAAAAATGTAGTCAATTTGGCAATGATTTGAGACGTAACAGAAAGAGAGGCTGCTTTGTAGGGTTTCTTTTGGATGTAAGCAGCCATTTTTTAAGAAACGCGTTGAAAAAGAGCACAAAGATGAGATAGCGAAGCTCTCCCCTTCCTACACTGAATGGGATCAATCAAGAAATTCCACATGCCCTGGTTGCCACATCATAGGATAAAAGCCAGTTGATGTTTGAATCAAAATGGAACCATGGACTGACTTGCACATTTATGTGGAAAGCAGCAGATGCCAAAAACGTAGCTTAGAAGAAATGTCTTGGCAGTGTATTGTCTTAATCCACTAAGATCAAGAAACAGCTTGATGTTGATTCGTATGGATTCTGACTCAAGTCACTGTTACTTTTTCCAGGTCCTTAAGAAAATGTCAGATCAAGTTGTCCTGCTAACTGGACAACGTAATTCAGGAATTCATGCAAAAGAATGAAAAGCAGCTGGTTTCTTAATTCCATCACATTTCTTAGATTGTTTCACCAAATGCAAAAGGAAAAATTCCATGAAGAGTTGTTATAACACTCATTTTTCTTCAATGCAATGTCTGTGAAATAAGGTTTGTGGTATATAACCTGATGAGTGACTTCCCTGGCAGTTACAGTGCAGTGCTCAAATATGACTCATGTAGAACCCAGGGGCTGGGGCGTTCTTAGCAGCGTGGCTGTAGACAGAGCAGCAGAAGCACCTGGGAGCACTGGGTGGGGGGGCACGGGGCGCAGCGCATGTTGGGACGCAGCGTGTGTCGGGGCGCAGCGGTGCCCGGCACGGTGGGTCCGGCCGCGCCGAGGCTGCGGCAGGGGCTTGGCCTGGGGACAGGGACGACCATGGCTCCGCAGCCCGGGAGCGGGGCCCGTGGCCTGCAGCAGGGGCAGCGCGGGATGCGAGGGCTCCAGGGCAGCCTGGCCAGCTCCCCCATCCTCCTGTGGGGCCTGGCGCAGGGCTTGCCTGGCGTGTGCACCATGATCGGCCTTGCCAATCCCTTCCCAAGTCCCTCCGCCTATTCAGAGCAAAACCTGCAGGAACTAACTTTGCCTCTGTTTTCTGCCAAAGCTAGCACAGCCCTGAGGCAGTTTCAGAGAGGTGGCAGGTGAGCAGTGACTCTCTTGCTAACGCTCATGTGGCAGATCACTCTCTAAAGGACGTGGTCTCCTTCCGTGGCCTGGAGCCGGTCCCGGCGTCTCCGCCAGGAGACCCATCCGCAGTCGCGGCAGGACCAGGCAGCCCCTCCGTGCCCCTGAAGCTGTGCGGGGCCACGGGTGCTGTGCTGCAGAGTGGTCATCTCCCTCCTGAGGGAACAGCACAGCATGGGGCGCTCGGGAATTCTGCTGGGAGGGAGGCGGGAGCAGCACCGCTTCCCACTGCACCTGGGCAGGGCTCGCTAACAAGCGCCCCGTCTCTCGCCCGCCTCCTGGCACTGCTGGGGCAGGGTGCTGCCATCAGACATCCTCTGATCGCAAAGTTAAGTCTGACACCGATATCATCTGAAGACGATTAAGTAATAAGCTGTGAGCTAGATAAACCAGGATAAAAATGTGTATGCAGAGATAGCAAAGAGATGGAAAAGAAAGATACAGTCCATAGACCATCACATCAAGTTAAAAATACACTGGCCTGTGCAGCATGCACTGTAAGAAGGACGCCTGTATGCGACCCGAGATGTTTTGCAGCCAGCAGCTCAGCTTTGGAATGAGAAGCAGTAGGTGAAAGCAGTACTGCAGCCAGCACCTACCTGTGCATGTTTGATCTTTGGCCAGACACAGGGTTTGCTCCCGTAGGAAGGAGCTGACCCAGGGAGGGTTTTGGCAGCAAGTGCTACCCTGCGGTGAGGGACACGGACTCCCTGAGGGCTGGCAGTGACGCGTTGAGAACGAGCACCGCTTGGGAAGCCCTCCTCTCCCCGCACGGAGCAGGCAAGCGTGATACAGTGTTTTTCCGTGGACCCAATACTTTTCCCTGCTCAGTGACAAAATAACAGTCTTCTCAGGAGCAGTGAATCCATGCCAGTATGGAGAGGATGTGGCTATCCATCTATACATCCGTACATATAGCATCGCATCTATTTGCGTATGTGTATGCAGTCTGCACATAAAGATGTATGCTTAAGAGAGCAGATCGCATACACCTGCTGCTGTCAGCATACACCAGCAACCTGAGTTTTTTCCAGCAAACAGTATTCTTGAACCTAGAGAGTATTCTGCTTGGAGATAAACATACATGCAAACACACCTCCCTGTGCAGGTGCTCAGGAAATGATGCTCTATGTGCCATTTCCCCAAGTAACGCGGTTCAGCGGCTGAAGTTCTCCAGGCACTGCCGTAAGAACCGCCTGCAGCGCCGGGCTTTGCCGTCTCGCTGCGGCTGGAGCGGAGCGTCCCCGCAGGGGAGCCCGGCGGCGCGGCGAGCCGCGGCCGAGCACGGCGGCTCCGAGGGGCCTTTCACGGAGCCCCAGCCGCCCCTTGGTGCCACATCCAGCGGCAGCGGGCCCGTCGGGAGCGGGCACGCGGGGGGCCCGGGGTCCGCACTCACC